>NC_061090.1:50667390-50702390 GCF_015104395.2 Macrobrachium nipponense | reverse complement strand
AAAAAGAGGGGTTATGACCCCCTTACAAACGGCTCACGAGTTTCGGATTTTGATTAAAACCTTGCTGTGAGAGAGAGAGAGAGAGAGAGAGAGAGAGAGAGAGAGAGAGAGAGAGAGAGAGAGAGAGACCACGGTAAAAATGGGGTAGTCCTAGCTGTCAATTCCGAAAGTTGAAAAGAGGGGATATAAAAAAGAGGGGTTATGAAGCCCTTAGAAATGGCCCTCGCATTTCGGATTTTGACTAAAACTTTCCCGGGCCGGGTCGGAGGGGGAGTGGGGGGGGGGTTCTATAATAAAAATTTGGTAGCCCTAGCTTTCATAGTCTGCGCGTGCATAGCGAGTAAATAGACAGAAATTACATTTTACACACACACACACACACACATATATATATATATATTATATATATATCTATATATATATATATATATATATATATACACACACATACACACACACACACATATGTAAAGGGAAATCGAGGTTACCCGTCTCAGGTCGTCAATATCTTCAAGTCCTTAACATTCATCGGGAACTACTTCAACATTGTCAACATTTGTTATCCACATTTCTTTCTAAATAGAAAAAAAAAAATTGCTAGAAGGACATAAATCCACGTCATACTTTCAACCATTAAGCAATCTGAAAAAATCTTCAGAAGCGGTCGCTCAACGGGGCGGTAAGATAGAAGATATCAAACACAACTGGTTAAGTCTGCAACTTGTTCCAAACCCAGTTAAAGGTTTCAATGCCCGGTTCACAAGGCCTCCCACGACGGCAATGGTTTAATCAATGCATGGTCAATTCTGGAATGGATAACGCTGTCCTAAGACTAAAAACGACCATCTCAGAATTCTAAAGCTCTTTTTACAACCTTAGCCTTCGACTCCCCATTCACTCAGACGAAATCACTTGTCAGCGCAATTCTACACTAGTTCCTAAGTCTCTACATATTTTAACGATATAATGGCGTTATATCGCCATAATCCAATATAACATTGGTTTTACTAGCCAAGAGCGAGACGGAGAGCCCTCCCCGTGATGCTCTTCTGATGGACAAGGATAATCTGGTTCAAAGAATTTTATCCAGAAAATCTATTTTTTCCATACGTTAGTAACTTTTAAAAGTTATTTTTCCATACGTTAGTCATTCGTTACAATGTATTTTTCCATACGTTAGTCATTCGTTACAATTTATTTTTCCATGCTTTAGTCATTCGTTACAATTTATTTTTCCATGCGTTAGTCATTCGTTACAATTTACTTTTTCCATGCGTTAGTCATTCGTTAACAGTTATTTTCCCAATCATTAGTCATTCTTTACAATCTATTTTCCATTCATTAGTTATTCTTTACAATTCCTTTTTCCATACGTTCGTCATTTGTTACAATTTATTTTTCCATATTTTGGTCATTCGTTAAAATTTACTTTTCCATACGTTGGTCATTCGTTAAAATTTACTTTTCCACACGTTAGTCATTCGTTAAAATTTATTCTTTACAATTTATTTTTCCATATGTTAGTCATTCTTTACAATTTATTTTTCCATACGTTGGTCATTCTTTACATTTTATTTTTCCATGCGTTATTCCTTCATTAAAATCTATTTTTCCATACGTTAGTCATTCTTTACAATTTATTTTTCCATACGTTAGTCATTCTTTACAATCTATTATTCCATACATTAGTTATTCTTTACAATTCATATTTCCATACGTTAGTCATTTGTTACAATTTACATTTCCATATTTTGGTCATTCGTTACAATTTATTTTTTTCCATATGTTAGTCATTCTTTACAATCTACTTTTCCATAAGTTAGTTATTCTTTGTAATTTATTTTTCCATGCGTTAGTTATTCTTTGCAAATTATTTTTCCATACGTTCGTTATTCTTTACAAGTTACCTAACAGGATATTTGATTTTTCATGTTAGTATCATCCTTGTTTACTTATCTGAAAGGCCATTCAATTATCCTAATGTTATTGGAATGGAATAAGGAATTTAGGCCAAAGTCCATGCGCTGGGACCTATGAAGTCATTCAGAGCTGAAATGTAAAAGCTTTGAAAGGTGTAACAGGAGTAAAACCTCGCATTGCTCTATTAATTGTTAGGAAAGGGTGGAGAGCAAGATGGAAGAAAGACACAGTAAAAGGAATGAAAGGGGTTGCATCTAAGGGTCGAACGGATGCTGCAAAGAACCTCAAGTAATGCCTACAGTGCACAGCGTAAGGTGAACTGACGGCACTACCCATTACGGGATAACATTATTATCGCTTTTAACCAACGATGGGTAACTTGTTGGATAGATATAGAAATACCTCAATATAATATCCAGCGTAGGGAAGACCCGGCATTAGCTAAGTTTTCTTTTTCCATCGTTTCTACCATTCTTTAAAAGTTATTTAACAGGGTATTTAATATTCCTAATATTGTCGTCATTCTACTCTAGTTATCTAACAGGACATTTAACTTCCATGTTAACGTCATTATTCAAAAGTTATTTAACCGAGCATCTAATTTTTCAGATGTTAATATGAATTACTATGGTCATGTTATTATCTATGCGATTAACAATGCGACGCTGTCACGAGAAATGTATGAAACGGTACCGAAAAAATATAAACAAAAATAGATTGTTCGAAACATTAAAAAAAAAAAACTGCTGCACAAATTCAAAGTTTGTCTTTCATACATAAGCTCAACTATGTATAATAGAATGAAGATTCAATACTTTTCCATTTCACATGTAGTCTGATTTCAAAAATTACATATAAAATCACAAAAATCCATAGTAAACCCAAATAGTTCCAACCATCATACATTAAAGCCTATTAAGAAACTTTACGATTATGAAAACGCAAGACAAATTTCGAACCGCCACACTTTCTTCAAAAGCTTAAAAGGGATCAACGTATTTCATTCTTTGAAACAAAATATCACTCGATGTAAAATACACATCGAATAAGTACATCAGTTTTGACATTTCCAGCACCGAAATCAGGGACTGTAATTAAATAGAATATCTCCACAGCAGGACATATACTTCAATCTTATACTTATTTACAGCCCCGTTGAATTGGCAAAAGTGTACTGAATTTGCATACATTAATCTACAACAGTTGAACGAACACGCCCTTATAAAATTTACACACCCCTTGACATAAAAACGTAGAGCGAATGAATAAACGTATATTAATATAGTCACTTCATCATCATATGCAAAAGAACGAACGAAGCTGATGGTCAAGCTGAACAAAGGACAAGAGTGGGGGGTGCGCAAGCGGACTGCTAAGTTATGCGGATGGATGCAAGTAGGTGGGTGGATTGGCACCTCATCTACAATCCCAGTCATCTGCAGAGTAACTTGATGGGGTTGGGGGACGGAGGACGGGAAAGTAGTACACAAGAGCGCCCCACCTCATGACCTTCAGGAGACAATAATGTGGTTGTGCTGAAGAGTGGCCCGACGACTCCCACACAGACACGTTTCTACCACCTGCTTGGATAATCTTCCAATCTAGATAACCTCGCCAGCAAGACCTATTAGATACTGAAGATTGTTCTCTGTGCCGTGAGGGTGGAGGAAGTTAACATGGAGGTTGAAAAGATAATCAGCTGCAAGAGGGTTATATACATACATACACACATAAACGTACATACACAAACACAATCCCATATATATATATATATAATATAATATATATATAGTTATATAATATTATATATATATCTATATATATAGATACTTATATATATATATATTATTATATAGACTATAATATAATATTATATATTGATTGGAGGAGAGAGAGAGAGAGAGAGAGAAGAGAGAGAGGAGAGAGAGAAGAGAGAAGGAGAGAGAGAGAGAGAGTTTGACAAACCCTGAAATGGGCCATTAAAAAACACTGGTTTTAAGGCTTAAAGACTATATATCGGTGGAGGGTGGGAGTCAGTCCACCGAAATATAGCCTTTAGCTTTAAACCAGTGTTTTAATGGCCTGGCCTTTTTATACTTGTGAAGTATCCTGTTTTAACAGAACAATTTATTTTCACACACACTAACATATATATATATATATATATATATATATATATATATATATATATATATATATATATATGATACGAATAACCGCTGTATTTTCATCCCAAAATAATGTCTACATCTTAAAAAACAAAATGTGTGTGAAATTTTATCAGAACAACGAGTATTAATAACAAAACAAAGTTTTACACATTAGTCTTACATAATTCGTAAGAAACGTGAAAAAAAAAATCCACTTACCTTCTATGATGTACCAGCAAACATGATTTTATAAATCATGACTCAATCGCACAGAAATTTCATCTTAAAGTATCACTTACCATCCACGAAAAAATGGAAAAAAGTCATTAATTGTTTATAATCCATCATATGTGCAATAGATGTAAATTCTATTTCGTCCGCGTTTCAAAAATAATGAGGTTTTGTACAAAGTCCCCAAATTCATTAATGCTATTTGGCGGGAAAAAAATCTTCAGCTGCTGGCAGGACTTTCATATAAAAAGGAAAAAAAGAAAAACTTACCTCAAAAAATCGACCTATCTACTCCAGGCCTGGATCTGAAAATATAATATTTCGTATATTGAGAAGAAGGTACCTTTCTTATGGAAAATATTTCATTTAATTTTCTATGCGGCTAACCGACGAGAGAGAGAGAGAGAGAGAGAAGGAGAGAGAGAGGAGAGAGAGAGAGAGATAGAGAGAGAGAAGAGAGAGAAGAAGAGAGAGAGAGAGAGAGAGAGATTCTCAAGCTAAACACCCGAAGACAAGAATTGGAACCCCAAATAAATTCAAAGAAAAATTCTTAAGATATATATAAAGTCAATTTTGAACTAATTGCTACGCACTCAAGCCACATCATTCCTTTGGGGTTCTTCCTTTCAAACTACCGCAGATCACAATAAAACTTTTATAGTTTTTTTTTTTTTTGTCTTTTATCATTTTCTGGGAGCAGGGAGTTATTAAGATGCCTCAACGCATCCCTTCCGGAAAAATTCTCTCAGCGCAAATCTTCAAAATTTATTCTGTTCACACCTGGTCCAAAGGTAGTGAGATTACCAACTCCATTTGCTTTAAAGAATATAGAAATATAAGAGCCCTTGGGGAGATTACCTGGAGCGCCTGCCTACCCGACAATGGCCAGTGAATTAATGCCCTTTGAAGTTTTTGCCCTCTTCAGAGTAGATTGCTGAACTGAATTCCTACTCATTTTGGTTTAAAGGGCAAAAAGACCCCAACAGATCCATTTTTGTCTGTAAATAATTATACAATAAAAATTTTCCTGTAACCACCTAAATATGCAAACGACTGAGCTTGTCGGAATATTAAGATTGCCAAAGCTTTTAATTAACAATGACCCAGTAATTGAGATTATTAACGGAAATCGCAAAGTTTAAGAGAACTGCAAATAATGAATTAATCTGACATCATCTGCGCAGATGAGGGCCCCCCCCCCCAAAAAAAAAAAAAATGCTCATTTAAAAATCCATGATATTCACAGCCCAATGGCGGCATCTAGCCCAAACCCGAGGAAAATTAGAGGAGGAAGTTAGGCTGGCCCTGAAAAGAAGCGATGGACTAGCTACTTAACCGGCGAACAACGACAATCCGTCAGAACAGGGAAGTTTTAAAGCCAACGCCCCCTAAGAGCAAAATGCATCTAGCTAAGTGTCAGAGCACTCGACTTGGATTCTAGTGGTCCGTGGCTCGATACTAGATTGTTCCAACCAATCGGCCGAACTGTTATTAATGGGTACCAGCCTCCATTAATCCGCTGGTACCCATTAATAACAGTTAATGACACGGGATTGGCAACCTCATTCGAAATTACTTGTAAAGAACTTGACACATAACACCTTCTCATACCATCCCCGCCCCTCCCCCTTCTAAAGAGGAAGAATGTACGATAAAATCATATGATACGTATATATATATATATATATATATATATATAGTAGATATATATATATCTATATATATATATATATATATATATAGTATATATATATATATTATATATATATATATATGTGTGTGTGTGTGTGTGTGTGTGTGTGTGTGTGTTTCAGCCATAAGTATTATTTGTAAAAGCGGCACTGTAAGGGACATGATGAGTTAATCCTTAACTTGTTGAGGGGGCTAAGGAATACTTGACACTTGTTTCATTGGGGTAACGCCAACGCTCTTGTATAATAACTATAGCGACAGGTGGCAGGAGCTGGCTACCTGGTCCACTTGGCGTGTTATCAACTGACCTACTCCAGTTATTACTGAAACCGCATATTAAGTGACTCCAGATCTAACTTCTTTGACCTCTAATGTTTTCAGCCTTCAAGCAACACTGGCAAACTGTACTGTCCCAGAATTTTTTTCTTCTAGACAAATTTGATTGGTTTTCTTCCCAATATAATTATTACATACCATGTTCTAAAACTGTCTTTACTGCCTGGGCCTTCAACTTTAGTTCGTATTTATCCCTTTAGGAACACTATACATATATTCCTGTTTATGTGGTACACTGTCAATGAGTCCAATTCCACAGGTCTTTCAATAACTTGACAGTAAAACTGTGGAATGGTTAGGAGATGCCATCATGCTGCTTGAAAGGGCTTACGATGTTTACGTAAGCGCATACCTGTCTTCCTGTTGAATTATAGTGTCATTATCTCAAGTTTCCCTCATATATAAACTACGCTTTCTGTAATGTGCATTCTCTGTCTGTTGATTCGTCTGTGCTTCTTTTATATTCTCTTTGCTGTATAGTTAGCACTATCTTACACGGGTGCTTCATTCTAAGGAAACTTCGCTTGAAGGTTAATGGACTAATTTAGTAATAATAGTCACAATAACATTCAAATCAGCCTTTGCGATTATTCCCTTAATCAATTACATACATCTGTGATATTCATTCTATCCAAGAAAATACTGTGAATTCAGCAAATCTAAAAGTTCATATATACAAAGCATAAAACATAAGTGGATATATCTTACGCCGTATCGCTGACCAAATCATGTCATCATACACGACTTTATAATTTATGCACGATATAAACGCTCTCAGAAGATAGATCGTACGGTACTTAGCCAACGTTGAGCTGCTTTGTATTGATTTTGGCTTCATTCGCATAATGACTACCACAACAACGTAGTAAAAATTGAATAATAATAATAATAATAATAATAATAATAATAATAATAATAATAATAATAATAATAATAATACTGGTCTATTCACAAATTCACTCATACAGTAGTTTGCAACGGAGGCCAGAACAAAAAACTTCTCGCTCGATCAAAACTGTCATATGAAGGCACAGAGTATTCTAAATTTGTAAGAATTATCTTTACGGCAAAAATGGGTGTTTACCGCAAAGTTATCTAGGTGACAACACCTTCATCCATCATATAACTGACAGGTGCAAAAGGTAAGCGAGGAAAAATAACTCGGGGAAACTACTCCAAATATTGATACTTCGACAGCATTGAGACCCCAAGATATTGTGCAGATATTCATGAATGGTGCACTTTTATACTGTTCTTGTATTTGCAAGTCAAATACGAACATAAACAAAGAAATTGTACTTTCATTACTCTTCTCATCAAATAAGTGTACGGGTATGCAAGCCAAACATATAGTAATGTACGAACACTGACATCCTACTCAGTTCAGTAATCACGATCACAATGATTTCAGTTGGGTTGCTTGTTGGTTGACGTTACGTCGACATGAAAGTGTGGTCAAGTTGCTGAAGGCGATAAGAAGCCTGATGCAGACCTCTGTATTCTTATGTATTGAGTTGCGTGTTTAATTCAAGTTACTATACAAAAGAAATCTCATTAAGTTATGGATGGATTTCAATGATTATGAAGAGGTGAGATCTTAGCTATTCAACAGGAGATTAGATTATGAAGCTGCTTCGTTGACCGATTTTAATAGAGTCCTGGCGTTACAAAATAAAGTTCTGAGATGGACCTGCTACCGGATGCTGATAGGCGGAATCTTATCTTAATTCTTTGCTTGTTAACATTATTTCTGCATTACTCCAACAGAATATTTTGGTAACGAGGGAGTTGTGCGGTTTTTGCAATCTTCAAAGTTTGTTTCTGATATTCATACATCCATTTACCTTGAGAATGTTCGGAAATACATTCGAAAGGCAACATGAGGCCACTTTACATTTCTTTGAATTGGCATCACAACCTCGAGAGCCCAACTGTCGACGTACAGCTATACTCAAGACACCATATACATGTTTCAAAATAAGTCACCCATAATAAATTTTTTATTGAAACAATGAGTTTGTCATTTAACTACGAACTGCGAAAGTACGAACGCACTGACATGCACAAATGGAAACAGAATCTTACTGCATAACGAAGGGTCTCCAGTGTCTAAGATCAAATTTCTTTGTAATAAAAGTAGTGTACTTGGGATTTTCTGAAAGAAAGATGAGACGATGACAAGCAGACTATCAGTCATTCAAAATTGCCCCAGTGAAAGCACCCAATTACAAGTCAGTCAACTTTTTCAAATCGCAAGAAAACCCGTTTAATACTCCCCTCTTCCCTTCCACTTCGATCCGTTATTTTTATTTTTCATTTTTTTTTTTTTTTTTTGTCTTTTAAGTGGGAATATCATCAAAAGAGGTCAGTATGTAAGAAGACCAAGGGGAAATTGTTTTACCATTACCGCAATGACTTAATTGTCCTTTAATAAGAAAAATGCAAAATAGAAAATAACCTAACGTATATAATCTCCATCCTGAGCCTCTTTAAAAAATTATACCGTAACCTAAATAATATCCATCTATCTAACAATAATAAAATCATTGCGTGCATGCAAGCACTGTTCTGAGAGAGAGAGAGAGAGAGAGAGAGAGAGAGAGAGAGAGAGAGAATTCTAATATTTGTAGACTGTACGTCTAAGTAAATAAGAGAATTTGTAAGAGAAAGAATGACCATGTTCAATTCATCAAGCACACCATTCTATCAACATCGCGTACAGAACGATCATTTAGACCCTACTAAATCCCTTGTTATCTGTTAAGACTTCTTAAAATTTATTTCTTGAGAACACGCATACAGGCTTGACCACTAGCAAAATCTAATTTATAGGACAAGGAGTTAAAAATAAGAAGGAGAGAGAGAGAGAGAGAGAGAGAGAGAGAGAGAGAGAGAGAGAGAGAGAGAGAGAGAGAGAGAGAGATGGGGGGGGGGCGGTCTGTTATAGTCCGTTAAAATTAAGTTGAATCTTTTTACTCGTTATCACGAAAGATTGAAACAGTATTTGCTCAAATTTCCCAAATTTATATAATAATATTATTATATAAAAGTAGTTGAACCAGACCACTGAGCTGATACAGATGTATGTAACGTACACAAAACACAAAAAGGGACATTTGCATAAAATGAGCCGACTTAACAAAAAGCAGCTCTCAACAAGACCAAATTCTAAGTTAAAAATAGGAAAAAACAATCAGACGACAGGGAATGGCAAAATATGACTCAACGGAATGTATTAATAGTTCACTCAATATCTGCAAAATTCCTGCCCTTCAGATCTTATTAAGTACTGCGGGGGGAGAACAACATTCAGAATTTTCCTTCCCTGTCTCAGACGAAGCAACCTTAAAACAAAAGGTCATTACCGATAATAAATATCGATTTATATTCAAAATGCTTCGCAGCATGTGGGCCGAGGGATGGGCCCCCTGAGCGAAGTCTAATCATTACACTTGATCAAATCCAGGACTCGCCTTCGAAAATCAATGCGTACCGGCAACAGAACAGACTTGAACAAAGGGAGAAAGAAAAATATTACAATATTGTGTGTGAATGTATATGTATGCAAACACACGTATAGGTACAAGTTTGTGTATTATATATGTATAAACAAATATATAAATACACCTCTTTCCTTCAAAATACACATAATTGTAAATACACGAGGGCGTTTAGGAACAAAATGCCCTGTTCTACATCAACTTTGTCTGGTGTATAGCTTCAACGCTCGTTTCGAGTGAGTCAGCATCCCGTCTAAGGGAGGGCAAAGTAAGCTCAAATAGGCAGCCTGGCTGAGAGAAGCAGCTCTCGGCTCCCGTGTGTTAGGCCCGGGGATCACACTGAGAGTCTACTGTCCATCAGTACACCCAGCTGTATATCTCAACCAGTGTCAGCGATAGTAAACCACCGGGGGGGGGGGGATGAGGTTTCCAACCTCATCCCTAGACTTGGGGAAACGTAAGGTTGTACCTGCTCTACAATTCAAGATGCAGGGAGTAGAAAATAAATAAAATATATTTACAGACACCCCCCCACAAAAAAAATATATATATATGTGTGTGTGTGTATGCTGTAATGCGTCAGAGTATACAAACTACAATATATCTAAGTCAATTTCTGTAATTCCAAAATTTCTTCGCAGCGAAGACCTGATTTTCAGCATCATCTCATAAAAGAGAAAAAACGTTAACATAAAAGGTCACCTCAAAAAGGAAATTCTGCTGCGCTGATAAATATATTATGAAATTCGAGTCTCTAATTATCATCAGTCCCCTTTAAAGCTCAGGAAATTACTTTTTACTTTCAAAAATAAGATGAAAAGAAACCCTGAAACAAGAAAACAGGAATCATATAACCGACCAAACAGGTGCTGCTGCAAACAAGAGTAAAATACAACTACGATAAAAACCGGCAGTTCGACATTCACAGCTAATTACAGTATACAAACCTAAAACATACAACCGGAGCATACATAATCATTACCAACCAGAATGTATGGCTACATCCAAACATCCACACACATACATACGTTTATTATACATATGTATAAACATACACATACACACACACACACACACACATATATATATATATATATATATATAACATCAAGATATTATATATCAGAAGAGAGGGGAGAGAGAGAGAGAGAGGAGAGAGACGAGAGAGGAAGAAGAGAATGAGAGAGAGAGAGAGAGAGAGAGAGAGAACCATCACACGAAAATTTAAGATTACAACAGCTGTAGTCTTTATAAAATAATTTAGCCATTAAAAAACCCCGAATTGTTCACTTTTCTTCATTGTAGACCTCCTGCGTCTAGAAAAACGTCAAACTTTGCCTCCGGCTTAGCAATAACTGTCTTTCACACCACAGGGGAAAACGGAACTTGCATCTCACGGCTTGAGAGAGAGAGAGAGAGAGAGAGAGAGAGAGAGAGAGAGAGAGAGAGAGAGAGAGAGAGAGAGAGAGAGAGAGAGAGGCAAAAACATAATGACGCGTTTTCATGATACTTTATTAGGCAAAGGTAAAATTAATATCTCCAGCCATTTCCATTAAACTCGTGGAAGGATCGAATGCCCGTCAGTGTACAAATCGTATCAGCTTTAATTGTATTTTTCTTTACCTTCTTATTAGGGAAACAATTATGGTAAGCAATAGACTGCTGGCAATTACGGGCAGGAATGGAGGAGGAGGAGGAGGAGGAGGGGAGGAGGAAGAGGCGACTGGTTTTTGGGAAGAGTGATTTTCGATTCTTTCCTTCCTATTTTTCAATTCTTCTCTACTTTCGGTTTGCACTCATTGATTTCTGGGTAACCGGACACGTCACAGTGAAGACAGCACCGCAATATCACTTTCTTTTGCTCAGTCATCCTCTCATGTGACTCTACAAAGGGAACTGCTTTTCATTACCTTCATGGAAGCATATACACATGCATGCACACACGCGTACGTACGTAAATTTTATATACAGTTCATGCCAAGACCCACGAACTTAATACATACACGGGAACAACATATATATATATATATAATTATAATCATACTACATACATAAACAAAGACACACACACACACACACACACACACACACATATATATATATAGATATATATATATATATAATCATACATACATACATAAACAAAGAACACACACACACACACACACACACACACACACACACACACACACACACACATATATATATATATATATATATATATATATATATATACATAAAAAAAACAAAAAAAAAAAAAAAACAAAAAAATATATATATATATATAATATATATAATATACATATATATGTAATAAAAAAATATTACAGTATCTGTAAATAAAAAACCCATGACCTGAGGTCATGGCATTAGGAGGGTCCTACGTGACCAATGCAGATCTAGATTACGCTATGCGCTGTCTGCAGTAGCCTGGTTTAAATCTGTTAATTGTCATCATTTTGCATTACTGATAACTTTGCACAACAACTTCCATGGGAAGCGGTTGACCTGTTAACCTACGCCGGAAACTTGTAACTTTCCGAGCCGGCGGACTACGTATGTTTTTATATGAATCGCTGAGATAGCTAATGTTCCGCTATCGAGGTGATGCTTTAGAATGGCAGTTCCGTGCCAGCATTCAAACATATCGGTCTCCCGACCGAACTGCATCTCTTAGTATGGAGTTACAGAATAAAGTTGTTATACCTTTTCAACTTATCTGTTTGAATCCTCCCTCCTTTAGTTTAAGAAGAACCACTCTACTAGATATCACATAGGAGATGGAAGGAACCAGAAATACTTACGAATGACAGTCGTAAGGAGAAAACAAAAAAGTCTTTGCGCAAAAGCGAAGAGACTAAGATATATATATATATATATATATATATATATATAAATATATATAAATATATATAATAGGTATGTATGTATGGATATATATATGTATATATATATATATATATATATATATATATATATATATATATATATATAATCACACACACACACACCCAAGGCTTGGGACGAGGATGCCTGCTCTCAGACGCTCTATAATACTTTAAATATGAGGTTTAACTCATTGGTTAGGTTACAACAGGTACAGTGTATTCTTATCAGGTAACGAGGACCTTGCAAGATTTGGTCGTCTTTTTCAGCAATCTTGGAATGTACTGAGGGCAGGTGGTCCAGAAATTCCCTTGCAGGCAAGAGGATTATGGTTCTCAGCTTATGATATTACTGCATACTACAGTGGTGGACAAGGATGTTAGGTTTCATATCTCATCAAGCCTGTATGACTAATTCCATTTTACACTTAATGCAATATAACAGGTAAGAAAGTCAGTATTACTGTGCGGTAACCATCACAAATTACTATTTAGTGCCAGACAGGAACTTATACGCCATGTAATATTTACAAAAAGTCCTTTTTTGGCATCAAGAACTCCACTCACCCACTGTAAAAGAATTACTTGTCTAAAATCTTAAAAGCCCCACAAGATAATAGTTCACCATAGTTATTTCAGCGTGAAATAAATTTAGAGAAACCTTCCTGCAACCCAACTAAATACAATAATTATTCACAGATGTTCATAATATAAAGTCTCAACTTATTCAAAGTGATTTAAATTTCAAACTCATTTAGGAAAAGTAGTCGAACCGGATACTTTGTACACGATTTAACTTATCAGTAGAGCTTACTGCAACCATACGCCTACAAAGATCAAAACGCAAAGATCAAAACACAATCTCAGATATATTCGTTTTCAATATCAGGCCCATTAAGACAAAAATTATAAACGCAGCAGTTAACGCAAGGCGAAGGGACCAGAGAAAATTGCCTAAGATTTTGGGAAAAGTTTCGAAGGCCAAAAATCACTTCTATACTTTTGAAAATAACTACGCGAAAACACTAATAGGGAAAAAAATTCATGTGTGTGTAAATTCCCTAACAATGTTCAATAAACGTTAGCGAGTGGTCACACAAAAGATCAGAGGGCAGTGGAAACAGGCTGGTACATAGAAACATCTTTATTAGTGCCGACGTTTCAAGACAACAAATCTCATTTTCCAGGCTGTCAATAAACAAATAAATCCTGTACACTATAAAAGCATGCAAATTATACAAAAATCTGTTTAAAACCAAATTTACATCAGGATACATTCATCATTACAGGCAGTACCAACCTATATAGAAAAGAGAAGAAGGGAGAATGGAATAAGGGCAGGTGAAAAGCAGATGATGGTTACGACAGGTAGAGAGGGGTGGAGGAGTTTTGGGCATTCAACAATGATACTGTGTTTGATAGTTAAGATATTCTAGAATAAATAGTACTAGATCGGAAGAGGCCCTTATGATTTTAAATTGATTGTATTCAATGGTGCTACCATATTTTTTGGCATGTTCTCTTATGCTCGAAAATTCAGGATTACTTAATTTATTGCCCATTAGATAGCTAACGCCTCTGTGAGAGTCGGCGCGTACCTTGAGAAGTCTTTGGGTGCTGCCCACTAAGTTCCTCGAGATCAGCGAGAACCAATTGTATTTAAATATCACCCCAGACGTCATAAGGTCGCCTAAACGGTCTTTAGCATTGAATAAAGATCCAATCTTCAGAGGATTCTTTGGAATAAGATTAATTTTGACTGATCCATAGTACCTTGAAATAATCTGAGAAAGGGCCTCTTCCCAGCTAGCACTATCTACTCTAGAATCTCCTAACTATCAAACAGACAGTACCATTGCTGAATGACCAAAACTCCTCCACCCCTCTCTACCTGTCGTAACCGTCGTCTTTGCTTTTCACCTGCCGTTATTCCATTCTCCCTTCTTCTCCTTGCTATATAGGTTGGTACCTCCTGCAATGATGAATGTATCCTGATGTAAATTTGGTTTTAAACAGATTTTTGTATAATTTGCTTGCTTTTATAATTTACTAGATTTATTTGTTTATTTACAGCCTGAAAATGAGACGTCTTGAAACGTCGGCACTAATAAAGACGTTTTTATGTACCAACCTGTTTCCACTGCCCTCTGATCTTCATATATCGACTGATTGACCGTCCACCTGTACCCCACTTCCTCTCTCTCCCTCCTCCTTCTCTCTCCCTCTCTCTCTCTCTCTCATCCTCTCTCTCCCTCTCCTCTCCTCTCTCTCTCTCTCTCTCTCTATATATATATATATATATATATATATATAATATATATATATATACACACACACACACACACATATATATATATATATATATATATTATATAATATATACATATATATGTGTATATATATATATAATATATATATATATATATATATATATATATAACAGAGTAAAAATAAAGACTTAATAGTATGTAAACCTGATAAGGGAAAAGGCGTGGTAATTCTTAATAGAGGTGATTATCTGAATAAAATGAACCTAATACTAGCTGATGAAACCAAATTTAAACGTATAGGGGAACCCAACTTTGCAGATATCTACAGACGGGAGGATAAAATATATTATATATATATTATATAAATATATATATATATATATATATGTATCTATGATATGTATCTATGTATATGTATATAAATATATATATTATATAATGATTATCATTAATATTATATATTATAGTATATATATATATATATATATATGGAATAAATCCTATTTGAGATTTTATTGATACTCTTCCTCTTCATATAAAACTAATAACAATACTGGTCCCACACAAAACACTTATCCCTTCCCTTGATAAATATCTTAACAATTTCGAAACACTGAAAATGAAACGGTTCCGTAGCCCTACATCGACTGATGGAGTTTTTGGTCGGCTCTTCGAGCTCGAATACCTGATGCCTCGTGTAATCAATCCTTCGGTAACCTTCACTGATCATTTAGGTCCAGTGTGTATTTAATAAAAGCAGGGAACGACACGTTTCCCAATACTAAATTCTGGAAAGTACATAAACCCACAAATTTTACAGTGGAAACAGCAAGTTCTAGTTACGTAAGTCACACCCCATGGCGGTCGGAGGAGGAGGAGGAGAAAACCATGCACGGTATGTTGTTGCAAGGGCCTTGTTCCGTCAAGTTGATTTCATCCCGCATAAAATAAACTCATTTTCCGAGTCAATGAATTTTTCCTCCGACAAACCAAATCTTTGATCGGTTTGGGAGAATATTTAATGATGGGTGCTGTTGCTTAATGCTAGATTCGAGTTTTACTGGCCTTGCTGAAGAGTAAAATAATTTATGATGTACTTTACTAATATAGCTGAAACTACAACTTGTCCAGCAACAACACCTACCGATTAACGTGAGATCAGAACCATGTTAATCACAAAACAAAAATATGAGATTACCATAAAGACTGAAGGTGTCTTTCACCGTAAATCCAATATTGAAAACCCTTCCTCCTTTTGGCAACGTTTGCCTTTGATTCTGCACGTTAGATTATGCAGAAAGACCATCCACAAAGGAACGAATCATTTTTATATTAATACCAGCAATAATTTTCAGTTATTATTTTTTGCAGTAGCCGAAGAAGCATCACTGCCTTGTAAGCTATGAAAACTCGGCCACTCAAGCACTCGAACGCACCAAATGAGGAAGGGATATGAGAGATCGAAACGATGGGAACGACATTTCGAATGAATACGTAAACCTTCACCAAAGATCAACAAACCAGCCTACAAATAGGTAGGTCACTTCTTCTAAAATCTAATCGCTGACCATTCAGTATCACCAGCAACCAAACTGTGCCAACTATATAACTTTATCTGAGGCATAAAACACACACACACACACACTCACAAACAGGCTGTCTACCATCACCACAATCCTAAAAATCAACGCAAATCCGGAGAAGATTAAAAATCGAAGTCCAAATTCGATCAGAAAGTACTTATTCAGCAAGAATATTAAATTTAGGAATATTAAATTTAACATGATGAGAAATGAACTTTGTCTAGTATTTAAAAAAAATAAAATAAAAAATAAAAATAAAATAACACTGACTGACAATGTGGAAAGCAGAAATAATCAGGAGGAGTCTTTGAAAATTACCAGATCAATATCTGAATAAGGTGTATGTAAGTTTTCTGATGGCTACGGGATACGATAACAGACAAAGAAGAGACAGAATTGGTGTTCATAAAGTCACCGCTCAAAAGGCTATGAGAAATGATGTCAGGCCCTTGTGAATTTTTGAAAAGGAAATTAACATAATGAATTACTAATTATCTCTACAAATCCAAATTCCTATGCAACGTATAACGATGCGATAATCTTTATTTACAAAAAGTAAATAAAGCAGCAGCGGCCTGTAACCTGTCCACATCTATAAGAATTTCCAAGCTAAACATAAACGAAATCTAACGTTTAATTCAGGATAATGGTTGCCAACTCTTTTCCACCGATTCCTCGGTAAATCACCATTAATAAGGAGCCTTAAAGTATTCTATGCCTCGTTATTGTAACTGGTTTAGGTCCATTACTCAATTTCACACTGGCCATTATGCTAATTTCGTCGTTACTTACGTTCTATGCGAAGATTAAAGGACGAAACATGACTATCCTCACAAATACCAAGGTACTTTTCGAAGATTTCTAAGGAAGAAACCAGTTCCTACTTACGGTCATTGTCATTTTCATGACGCCATTACGTCACTGTTCTTTGGTTCGAGCGTGGCCACCGGTTCGAGGCGTTCTCATCCGGGAATGAAAGAGGGTCATTTATGCAAGGGTTGGAGCAGATACAGTGGTACCCAGGATGAGCGCGTACTTCGTCACGCTAAATAAATAGTTCATGAAAATCGAAAATCCTTTTATAATTTCTACAGTAAGATGCCTCTCTCTCTCTCTCTCTCTCTCTCTCTCTCTCTCTCTCTCTCTCTCTCTCTCTCTCTCTCTCTCTCTCTCTCAACACTGAATAAAATATGAAACAACTTTCAAGTGAAATCATCGTTTTTTTTGTTGGCGGGAGGGTTCTTGAAAGAAATATATAAAACACACCAGAATTAGGACAAATGAATACTGAGTTACAGAAGGCATGAGTATCGCAAAAGTAGGCATAAAAACTTCATATCAGGATAAAATATAACTCAATATCTCCGAAACAAGACTAACTTTCAAAGACCATCACGTTGGGAGGTAAAAAACGCTCTTCCATTTTTCCCATTTATCTCCTACCGGAAGTCATTCCGTCACGTTTCCTCAGCTTATTCAAAAAGTTTTTTTCTCTAAGTCATTACCTATGTAATTTAACCCTTTTTTTTATTATTATTATACCGTGACACTTCGTTATCCGTGCATTCGTAGATTTGTTATCCAGCCACGTAAATGAACCTTGCAACCTATTATGGAATCACATGAAGGCATCTGCCTTTTGAAAATTCGAGTGTGTCTAAACCTAATTAAGATCCCGGTTGCAATGGACGGATGCATATCTGAGAGCTGTTGAAATCTCCTCAAACCAAGCATCTTACCGGTTTATATATTATCCACTATTTGAATATACGCATCGATTCACATCGCTGCATTTACTACAAACCCAAAACGATGCTATAAAGTCTTAAGAGGAAGCACAGATTAGGACAGGTAATTTGCTACATTCCTGTGATAATGGATTGACCGAACCAAGTCTCAGCCAACTTTTTCCCTCTCCATTTCACTTCTGAATATTGAAATAAAATTAACTCAGGGAACACTAACACACATACCCACACTGACAGTGCTCCCAAAAATAGGGATGACTTCATAAGAATATACAAGAATGGACACTCCCGCGTTCACGTTTAAATATATTTAAACATTTTAAATACATCAACAGATTTCTTGAGAACCGGAAGATTTAACCACCTCTTATGACACCCTCTCTAAGCCGAAGACGGGCGTATGGCGATATATTATATATATATATATTTATATATATATGATTATGATATATATAGATATATGTATATGTATATATAGATATAAATATACATATATATATATGATATATGTATATATATATTATATGTATTATTATGTATATTATATATATATATGTATATATATATATATTATATATATGTATATATATATACACATATATATATATGCAAATTTCTTAATCACCTTAAATTTTTTACAAGTACATTGTTGTCTATCTAACCATGCTTCATTTCACCCGGTTTATAAAATTATATAAGTGAATGACCAGGCTCAATTTCACATAATTTTTCTTTTTAAAAATTTCACCTCAAATATTTTTTCTCCTTCTTAAACAACTTTTCGCTTGGATAATTCCTGTCCACCTTTGGGGGAGATCATTACAGCTCGTCATCTCAAAGGCATGACTGTAATTCAGCGTAATGCGACATTTATATCACTTAAATACTGGTATCAAACCACCTTGCTCATTGAACACTTGCAATTCTGCATTATGATAAAAAACCGCAAAATAAAAAGGACGCAAAATGAAATGTGAAAGGAAAGAAATAAACAAGAAACTGTGATAACTATATAAAAAGACAAAGTATTAACGTTACAATAATCATTCTATAAGGTAAAATTACCCATTTCAAATTACAAAAACTAAGTTACGAGAGAAAAAAAAAAAAAAAAAAAAAATAAAACAATGTAACATCCGCAGACAGCCATTGCCTTTAATGTTAGCATTATTAGAATAATGTTTGTAGAAATTACTATTAAAAAATTATATACCCAATCTCTTGTATACACAAAAATTAAAATACTCAAAGAGCCTCTAAATAACTTGCTGACCCAATAAAAGGCGGTATTATAACTTGAAATTCGATAAACTTTGGACTCTGTAATTTACACATTTTTTCTGGTCGTACTCAGGGTTTTGGAAATGGTTCTGGTTCAACTCGAGACTCAATAATCTGTGGAAAATTTACTTGGGATTTAGTACGACTTTAGTTGAGGCTCAACAATTTGTTGATTTAATTCGGACCTCGTTATGTTACTAACATTTTAATAATGAGACTCAATCTTAAGAATTATTCAGTGATATTTTAACCCCTACATAAGAGAGATTTTAGGTGCAAGATAAGAAGTGGGGATTTGGTTTTATACTAGAACTCCTTACTCATTCTCGACATATGTAGTTTGTGAAAGTAGGGAGAAATTCATATATATTTCTAATATGGAGAATGTCGGCTAGTTTGTAGCGTTAGAATAGAAGTCTGAAAGTTAATTTCTATTTATTTCGTCGAATTTTTGTAAAGCATTTTAACACAAGAAAAAGCTTTCATAAAAAAATTTCTCAACTATTCATTAAAAGATTTTCCTTCCATTTTAAATTATTCTGTACCTTACCACTCTCAAACAACTAACTTCTATGTCTCCACAGCTATTCAATTTCTCTCGTGTAACTGCTCTGAAGCCTTCAAAACAAGAATGGCTTTCGTGCAAAAAATTGTTTACTACCGGCTTACGATTTTCATAAATCATAAATTACTGACCGTTTTCAGTTCCAAACAACTAACTTTACGAAAGAACCCTGTGTTCAGAATCAAGGCTTATTTGTTGATGAAGCAACCATTGCTATAAGGAGAAATTCTTTTGGTACCTTTTACCTTGACCTACTACAATTACAATTACATTATCCAATAACTGTTCGTTGGATGCGAGTCACTACACAACACATTAATAAAGTACCAGGACATTGGCAGAAAGACTACTACCTTACTATGTACATATTTATAAACCCCTAAAAAAATAAAAAATAAAACTTGAAAAAAACTTGAAAAGGCTAAACAAGATTCAAATTGGGATCATTCTCCAAGAATAGCGACTCGGGTAACATCGTAAGACGCATTCACCGCTTCAACTGATAAATATAAACCTTCAAATCGATCTGATTAAGGGAAAATGCAAATATCTGCCAATTAACCTTTGATTACCTGCCAAAGACCGACGATGTAAGAACATACAGCCTTTCTTGATGTATCAGAATACCAAATACAAAAAACCAGAGAAAATTCGTTAAATGTTTTGGTGAAGAGCAAAAAATTATTCATGGGAATGAATATTAAGCCCCTGATCTTTATTTAACGAACAATACTGCTACTGATGAATTTCATGCACTTCGTCAGGGTACTGTACACTTGAGGAAAAAAAATCAAGACTAAAACCGATAATTTACATTCAACGAAATCTCACTACAGATTCCAACATGTAACAAGGAATGCTGAGCCCAGTACTAAATTAATTGCATAATTTGGGAAAGCAAAAGACAAGAGAACGACAAAGGCTTGACATGAATGGGGGACACACACACAACCCGCTTTTTCCGAACCATTCCGTTGTGGATGCAGCAGAACAAAAATACCAATTAATCAGTTTCGACCGCTTGATTTTAACATTTTATCTCTAATCTTCGCATAATTACCGACTGTTCACCGACACCTGCCTGACAGGTTTCCAGACTAATACTAACTTGTGTGACACGATCTCAAAGAAATTTTGTAAAAGTTAAATCTTCACAACTCCTAATATTTTTTCTTTTAATCAATAACCTCTACTACTGCTGGACCAATTAACACTTTAGGTATTGATACACTTTACAATTTACACTGTGACTTCAAAATTAAGCATCCAAATTTGTGCGACAGACATTACTTTCAATAATGCTATATATTGAATGCATTTTCATAAATGCACATAAGGTGGGTATGTTTGTTGTGCTCATAATTTTACAAAATTTTGCATTTTAGCTTTTGCAGTTTCTTGTCTCAAACCCAATAAATAAGATAACTCTTCAAGTACTCAAATTGCTAATAACAGGTGATTAAACTCCTTATGATGTAAACCACCGAAATTCTTCATTGCTATTAGCCCCGCAAAATTAGTACCACCCACACCCCCGGTCAAAACCAGTCAAATTACCCATGGAGTCCCCTTAGACCTGGGCCTGAATCTAAAAAGACGAGCTAATGATGATGCACTGCGATAATCTCGTTCGTTTTGCGTCCGGCATCTCGATTAGTGTGAGGGTAGTATTAAATTATCACAGGAAAGCATGGCACGCAAAAGTGTATGATCACACACACCTTTATGCTAATGACTTTTCTTTTGCATGAATTTGCTTCTTACGACGTAATCACAATGTTAAAATGAACGAAGGTACTGGATCGATAAACGTCTAGTTGTGCAGACTCTATTCTAGTCGGACTCGCTGAGCACGGCTACGGTACCACTGAATGTATCAAAACATTGTCGAATTTGAAATCGCTCGGACACCCATGCATAATTTAATCAATTCCCATTTATCATCGTTACAAAATAATCCGAAATCTTCCCGCACTAAAAACACTACATGTTCCTTCTGGATTCTAAAATTCCTTTCCATTACACTACCCGATGTTGGAAACTAACAGAATTTCTCCTTTCTCTAGCCCGTTTTTTTTTTTTATTCCCATTATTATAGCCACTTCAGCCGTCATTCATGCACGAACATTATCCTCTCCATCACTGTCGCAGCTCTTAAAATGTCTATGACCACACACATCTAATGAACCATTGTTAACACACTGGTTACGTGGTATTTTTCTTTGTTATCTAATTCGCAAAAAGGCCCATTCGTGCTTAAATCTCCTTTTATAAATGTATGTCAGGTACATTATTTAACGATTAGCAATAAAACTGAGACGGTTTTGTGTCAAGCCACTGAAACGGATACCGTAATGAATTTGTTTAATGTATGCTCTTATCTAAAATCATCGAGCCGGTGTCGACAATTAAGGAAAAATAAATTACTGTGTATATATCCCTCGGCACTTTTGACTTTCTTAATTCTAGAGAACTGCTACATATAGTATGGCGACCAGCAGTCAATACAACATTGTCCTCCATAAGGAAATCAAATTTAAAACAAAGCGGTGGGGAGTAAATGAGTTCACACTGAAATTCAACATCTCATACAAAGATCCCTCAGGCATGTGACTGCTTAAAAACAATATTGAAACGTTAATAGAAAGACAAAATTAAGCGTTGGGAGCGCTTACACGGGTAGTTGCTGAATAACATGCACAAATGGTGATTGAATCCTAACAGGGAGCAGAAGTCGAGTGCTTTGGTTAGGTTAAGTTACCTTAAACTGGGAGAAGTTTTAGGCAACATTAATACTTGCACTATTCTCGAAATAGCTGTAGTTGGTGAGAGCAAGGGCATGCCAAATAATAAACTATGCCTGAGGTTGTAAGGAAAGGCACATAAGGCAACCGACCCCTTAGTGTAGGGATAACGTCGGGAAAGAAGATTCCCGAAATAAGGTTTGTTTCAAAAATCCGTAACTACAAGATTTAAATGTCCAAATAACCAAATATGTCAGAGCAAACAGATTGTAAAGTAGGTAAAGCAAAAGCAAAATTAGACCATGTATACAACAAAACGAAGACTACACGCAACCACAAAATATTGTATAACAGATACTTTCCCAGAGAAAGGCGATACTAACAAGAATTAGTCAAATTTAGTTTGGCAAGCTGCATCTTACTGAATCTTGCACAGAGGTCTTCATCTTGAGCAAGGGGTTCAAGAACCGCAAGATAAGTGAGAGAGAGAGAGAGAGAGAGAGAGAGAGAGAGAGAGAGAGAGAAATTGCGATGTTACATTGTTACATGTAATCAATCTAAACCGTATGATTACATATTGTAGGAGTTCTCAGCAAGTACAACAATTCTACATTCAACATCAGATTAACACGGTACGATGGAAGCTCTGACGAACTATTGAATTCTGATGGGGGAGGGCGCTAAACCTTTGTTGGTTTAGATTATTGTATAAAACCTTTGTAAATTTACTTATACTGCAATAGTGGGGTTACCAGGTTTATTTATTTATTTATTTATTTTTTACCTGCACCAGCCCGTTTACCAAGGTTTTACTATTAATTGAAACAGCATAAATTCTTATTACCGAGAACCATACCTAAACACCCAAAAGATAATTTCATATTGAAATACAACAACTTAAAACCAACTGTTTTTGTCTTAAAATAACTAGGAACCACATCTACATAAGAAAAAAGTTTCGTACTGCAAGTAAAACTACTAGTAAGCAATTATTTTCCACACTAAAATAAACCAAAATAGAAAAAATATATATATCCCAGACTTCAAAGTACTACACTTTAATTACTAACAACTAATGCAAGAGTGTGATCTCAAGCAGAACACCTATTCATAATTTTCTTGAAAGCTTCCCAGGACGCAAACGCGTAAACATTAACGTGGTTAAATAAAAGTAATCAAGGCAGAAGAAACAGATTCCGAATGCAATATCATCTTCGAGCAGCACCCAGCCAGCGGCCCTTTTGCAAATAATTATGCAAATAAGGACGGGGGCCAGGTCCATCGCAGACAGTAATAAGTCGCAATTAAGGCTTAATCGTATTCTGATCTGCATCATATGCTCATATGTTCAACAATTAAACAGCTTGGACCCAAAGGAGAAAACCAGATCGTAAAATTCATGGAAATGTTGACACTCGGTTACTGCTTCCAGCTTTGATGATCGGAATATTTTATTCGACTTTTTTTTCCCCCTATTTCAACCAGGCGAAATTCGATGTTGTTCCTTAATTTGATTTACAGAAATTATTTATGCCAAGGAGTACCTAAGAGGATATGGAGAGATATGAGACGTACACATTATATATATATATATAATATATAATATATATATATATATTATATATTATATATATAATTATTATTCTTATATATCTATCTTAATTATAGGATCTATATATATTATCTATATATATCTACTATTATATAATAATCGTTATCATATTATATATCGTATATATAGATATAGATAGATATATATATATATATATATATATATATATATATATATATATATATATATATATATAGAGAGAGAGAAGAAGAGAAAGAAGGAGAGAGAGAGAGAGAGAGAGAGAGAGAGACGAGAGAGAGAGAGAGAGAGAGAGAGAATGACTTTTCTAAGCTTGCCGTAGTTCATTAAATATGATTTATTTCCTACAAGGTGTAATTACGGGAATGGGATAATGGGAGAGTGGAGGACGAAAGAAAATGGAAAAATAACAAACCATTTATCATCTCTAAATGTTTGTTATTCGATCTACATATATTCAAGGTACTCATCAGCCGCTCTGATAACAGTCGTACGAAAACTTGGGGCTAAACAATATTTCATTTAAGTGTCATTAAATAATTTTATTACCGACGTTACAAAAATTGAATTTAAGCGACAGGTTCTCTCTCACTCCCTCTCTACCCTCTGACACAACACACATACCCACACTATACATATATAAACATAATAGTAGCTTATAAACTCATGTGCAGTATCCCGACAAACTATTAAGCCTCTATTTATATTCAAACCTACACATTACAGTACTAAGCTACAATCGAAAGAATGGCTTGAGTTTTTTATAAGTACACAAAGTGAATATGACGGGACTGTGAACAACAAAGTTAAAATACTATTAAATTCCTCTTGATGGCGGAGTACATAACCTAACCCATTGCCTAAGCAGCTACAGACCCTGAAGGAATGCGTTCGAATATCTTCTTGATAATTGAATCTCAATACATAATTCTCTTTGAATAATTTATTCCCGTGTACAGTGTCTTCTATATCAATGTGCTATTCGTGTATTTAAAGAACGTATAAAAATGCCTGTGCAACATTAATGATGCACACATTAAATATATAAATATATACATACATGCATACAAACGCAAACAAACACACACACTAACCAAGGTGCAAACAACTACTTGCCCTATAAAAAAAAACCTACATTAAAGACCTCTAAAAGTAATAAATATTCATACTTTTCAGAACCTCACGTTATTCTTCTTTGCCAGTTTGCAGCTTCCAAGGCGTCGTTTGTTTGTTATAAATAAACACGTATTTATCCAGATATGCTAGTTCCACTTTCTCATCTTGCAACTGCCAGAAATCATTGGATAACATGAAAAAAAAATCTATTCCCTAGGTTCCTCATCACTTTGTGGCATTAATATAGCAGATTCACCTACGCTGGAATATTTATTTGTACTACTAATGGTTTTCCACTCAACGAAAAGTGGAGAAAAAAAATATAAAGCATTTACTTCTATTTCACTGATGAACACGAACGACGAACTCTTTTCTTCACAGATACGTTTAAGGAGGATTTCTTTTATTTGGTAACAAAATCTCGACCACTGAAGAAGCGATTAGGCGAAGTTTTAACAAATTCAACACAAAAACCGGTTGTTACACATTACTTGATAAACTCTCAAATAAATTCTAAAAAATCAGTAACCTTCAACGCTCAAGGGAGCAAATTAAACCTCATAAATCCATCGCGCAGTCTTCAGTCGCTTTCGAACTGCCTTCATTAACAAAAGAGTAACAGACTAAGAATAATGCTAATCACTAGAATCAAGGATGGCACGTTTTCCTAATTGGTGAGCTGTAATTATCCTAAAACCTGTTAATTTCAGCGCACTTTCTTCCACCTGGTCGTTACAAATGAGAGCATCTTAATTCTTATTCGAGCGAGTTGCCAATATATATACAAAATCTCGGATATATTGTCTATGAAAATAAGCCTTCATAAATAAAGCCGGTTTTTGCATATCACAAAATCAACAAAACTGAAACCATATATTTATATTTAAACCTTCCTAGCTTTAATCGTTAGCGGCTTTAGAAAGTGCCGGTATCTTCAAAAGCGACAGATTGCAACCACTGATAAAAAAAAAATACGAACTTTAAGAAACGACAATATAAAAGAGGAAAGTAATCGCGGTCGAAAAACCATCAGAGATGATAAATCCAAATTAACATTGCAAAATGCAGCCAGAAATAAAACTATATTTCATCTCAAGCCGAAAAGAAGAATGGATTTCTCAAGTAAATACCTACACCAGACATCCTTATACGCACAAAAGTCTCGGGGAGATAATATCGGGAAAGAAAATGGAGAGAAAAAAATATTTCCTTTCAGCTGACCTATCATTAGTAATTGAAATCCACATCACGGTTATCCGTCGTACTATGATCGATTGATTAACCTCTTGAACCATCAATTGATTTACCGGACTTTCATAACCGTCTGATGCTCGATGAATTTACTGCCATTAGAAAGATGCCCCGCTAGATAGAAAAAAAAATCTACGTATATAGTCATAATAATAACAACGAAAGAGCTGTCATAACCGGAATACGCGATGATTAATCTGTTGAAGTGAAAGGGATATTTAACCTCGTTCAACCTTGTTAAAAGAAGTAATCCAGTGCACAGGAATATATATATATATATATATATATATATATATATATATATATATATATATATAATATATATATTTGTATGTATGTATATTAACACTACATTCCTGCAGCAACCACAACACTGCTTTGGTTAAAAGCCGGATAAGACCTGATTGAATTCTGCTCAATAACCTTATAAAAATTCTGATTTGGTAAGCGTCGTTTGTCAGCTAGCTGTGTGTGTGTGAGAGAGAGAGAGAATCTGTGATGTTAAATTTAAAAACTTTCCAAAATTTTAAACGCGAACAAAAATAAGCCCGATAGCTTCATTTTAAAAACGAGAAATGGCTTACACAAGCGTTACTAAAATCAGAATACTTTTCCATCACGTTACGGCTGATTAATCCATTGGAGATACTTGTCTAATTGTGAGTCAAACCCCACAAACCTTCAGCTGCTTTAGAAATTTTTCCTATTGGTCGCCGCCAATGACGTCTAATAGAATGGAATATAGAGTTTAGGCGAAAGGCCAAGCACTGGGACTTATGACGTCATTCAGCGCTGGAAACGAAATTGAGAGTAAGAAGGTTTGAAAGGTGTAACAGGAGGAAACCTCGCAGTTGTTTTGTAATTACCTCTTGAACCTTCGGTTTTAATTTCTCCTGGTAAACCGTGTTTTCCAATTACCTCTCATAAACCTTGTTTTCTAATTCGCTCTACGTGAAACTTGTTTTATAATTTTCCTTGAGTAAGCCCTGTGCTCTACTCTCAGATCAGCGACTAAAACTGCTAGCTTCCATTTGGCAAATTTTCTGACGATTTACCAGTAAACCATTTAACAATTGGGAACGCAAACTTTTCATGATTGAGTGGTTACACATAATGACTAATTTTCTGTGATTGTACCTACCTAATAATCATGAATAATAAACCCGTACGTACAGGATTATCAAGGGTTACAGACATTTGAAATAGTAAACTTTCCCTCAGTAAACCATTTAACAATTGGGAACGCAAACATTTCATGACTGAGTGGTTCCACATGAAGACTTCTGAATGGTGCCCAACAATAACGCTCCTTTCCATTTACTTGGTTCGTCTTCGAAAACAGGCATATCCAAGTAATAATGAAGCATCCGAAAAGTCACCTCCATCGAGTAAATCTCGCATGCTATTCGCAAACGATTGCTTAATCGTGGTATCTTAGATCTAACATTCTAACATTCTGACTTCCACGCACATGCTCACGTCCACCCAATAAACCTTGCATAATAATTAAAAAAAAATGTTATGTACCAAGATCATTTTCAATCGACTAGCGTTCATACTCTCCAAATTTATGGGGTGGAAGGCGTGCGGCTTTACGATAATAAGAGAACGTTTCGCATTCTTGAATTCCTCCCCCTTCGAGATTTAGACTAATAAAAATCTGTCCACAGATGCTTAACTTCTCTTACGTTATGCTTGGAGAGTGATTCGAATACTGAGCTGACATAAGACCTGTTAAGCAAAACAACTAGAATACTCACTTAATGAGCAGCTTAAGAAGACACTTTACTTGTAAACCTGGCAGTGACTTGCTACATGAAAAATAAAATACTTTCCCTCGAAATATTATTTTGAAACCACGTACATCACTTGATGATACATCGAACAAAAGCAGAAACATTTTTAGTGTGCATCAAAACATTAGGCCAAAAAAATCGTTTAATATCGAATTCAGTGCACTTGGGAATAACTTACACCCAAAGGGAATAATAACCCAGATGTGTTCTTGCGCCGGCTAGGATTCGAACCATGGCCAGGTTTAGAAGCAACGACAGCCAGTGACTTGAATAACCTCGCTACCACGAAATACTTAGGCTGGTATCGACTCTGTGGCACATATAATCCTCAGTGTCAGGTTAAGTACTTAGAATCGATATCAACTCATCTTCACTATGGCAATTAATGGATCAGTTTGAAGCACTTGATTATGAATTTTTGTCACATACGAGTGACTTTTTCATATTCACAAATATTAAGCCACAAATATTGAACATCGGCAGGCTTAAGTACAACAGAGACCAACTTTTATATTTACAACTCTTGATAGCCGGAGGTCACGGTCACCGTCTTATCACAGTTTCTCAACCAGGCCATGGTTAGAATCGCAGGTGACGCAGAAAGCTCTAATCAATTATAATTCTCCACGGATGTAAGTTAGTCTCAGGAAACTGATTTTGATACAAATTAATATTTGTGAATGCTAAAGTCACGCGTGGCAAATTGGTATATATATAATATAAAATTATATATATAATATAAATATACAGTATATGATTATATATATATATATATATATATATATATAATATATATATATATATATATATATAAATTATCAATACATAAAAGTAATTTTTTGCCACGTGTGTCATTTTAGCATTCACAAATATTAATTGGTACATATCAAAGTCACTATATCCTCAGAATAACTTACACCCACAAAGAATTGTAATTTATTATATATATATATATATATATATATATATATATATATATATATATATATACTATATATATATATATATATATATATTAATTCCTCTTCATAAGAAGTTAAAACTTTTTTGAAAATTGAAAATGGAAAGCGATACCACCGCAGTCCCCTTCGCTTTTCAAGAGCAAATCGTTACAAGTCACATGAATTTTCTCTTTAAAAATAAGGTGAAAACAATTTATAAGATATATATTACAACCAAACAAAAGCTAACTTCCACCACCTCCCTTTACCAAAAAGGAAGAGGCCAAGATCCCCAGCAGTCACAGGAATATCTTTGTTTTCCATATAACAAATTTGGAATGCTAAAGTACTCTTTAAAAAAAATAAAAATCAAGCCGTACACATTTCAATCACCACTTGACATTACCCTATTTTCACAAGAGAGACTGGATAATAAAGAAAAAAAAATTGGTTTGAAGACTTCAGAAAGTCTGTCAAAAAGTAAAAATGGATTCGCCTATTCCAGTCAATATGTCAATCCAGTACGAAAAAGAAAAAAAAATTTGGGTGTGAAGGGAAATTGCCCAACTACCTTCTTCAAATAACAAAAGGGCCAATTAGCGATATCCGGGCACTTAGTGAAATACAAAATCAGTGAGATAAAAGAAATGGGTTTTGCGAGAGGACGCGAAAAGGCAAGTCATGCGTTTGCAGAAGGTATAATGCTTCGCTGAGCAGAGCAAAACCATTAAAGAGAAAAAAAGAAAGACTGACTCTCATAAAAACGCCTCTATTACCTCAACGATTAATAGAGATTTCGTTGTTTAACGTCTGCCAATTCACAAAGTAGTAGTTCGTAAAGTGTCGTCATGGATTTATGACTACCGTATAAAAATCCCGTAATTAATCACTGCAATCCGCGATCCCTACCGAGCATGGAATCTTGTTCAAGCGTTAAAAAAGTGGAACTGCAAACCAAGTGTAGGGGGGTCTTAATGTATGCAAGAATCGTCCTAGTTACACTGGTGGAGAAAATGACCAAACATCTGTTGGAGCTACAAAATTAAAGTAAATTTACAAGGCTCTTCATAAAGACGTGAGAGAGAGAGAGAGAGAGAGAGAGAGAGAGAGAGAGAGAGAGAGAGAGAGAGAGAGAGAGAGAGAGAGAGAGAGAATATCAGTAACTATTACAAACAGCCCTGTCGAAATCATACCCGTTTCGTAGTTCCTTGTTGTTCATTTCGATCTTTATCATGGAAAAACACTGGCTCTGAAGATGACATGTGCATAATAATGGAAGGTAGTAGATGCAACAATGGATATTGAGGAATTGGAACTATAAAGAACAATAAGGGAAACTATATAAACTAGTACTAAGATAACCGGCACACCGGTCAAGCATTTACATTTGACAGTTGAGCAGCTATCAGCCTATTTTTTACGTAATACACGACCGTGAATATCTTTACGAATAACCATCCATATAACTCTAATGTGAGATGCACTATGTAATAAGCTTCATTAAAAAACCGAAGGGGAGGCTGTATGTTACATTAAATGCACTAAAGATGGAGGAGAATAGTAATGGGAGGTATAAAACTTGGAAATACAAACAGCCTTCAATTACTGTAAACATTGCATGAGAGCATTAAGATGGTCCAAATAACAATTGCCACGATTTTGAAATATAATGAGGTCAGAAACAGGAAAGCATGAATACCGCAACGCAGTGGAAGAAAGTAACAAAATTACTATTAAATACACGTAGTTCAAGATTGTGGAAACAAGAGCATAAACAACAGGATGGCTCATGACGGCTATCTTTTGGGTGTGTGCCATTGGCCAAACGTCTCCAAGAAAGGCAAGTATGCCTGTTTGAAAAGTGCTGCTTTCTATAACAACGACGCAAAAAATTGAAGAACAACAGATATGGGATTGCAATAAGTATTTCACAACTTAGGCCGAGTCAGTGTCCAGAAATAGCAATTGAATATACAAAAACCTGGGAACTGGCAAGAAGCGGTGATTGGACGAAATAGAGCTAATAATTCATATGTTGAGAATACAGAATACTGAAGTATTCTAAGAGTAATTTCTTTCCTGTGCAGAAGATTAAAACATCCCTCCTGGTCAGGTTACAGAGGCCCAAGGAGGCAACGGGACTCCAGGTTATGACTCAGCATGCAAGGTTAGGTTAGGATTATTTTTTTTTTGTTTTTTTTTTTTTTTTTTTTTTTTTTTAATAGAGATTTTCAAGTGAGTTTTTGTTTTAAACGAATTTTACGCAAACATTTGGCTAAAAATATTTTCTCAGAGTTATAACCCAAAAACTATAGTTGTAAGAGAAAAATTAACATCAAATTAAATTAAAACTTGAAAATTCATTGGAGAAAACATTTTCACCACCTTTATAACCCCCTTTTAAATTCTGCAATTTATGGGGTCCAAGTAGCCTAGAAGGAAGTGGCACCCTAGATTAGGTTAGGGAAGGTTAGGTTAGGATGTTTTTCAGTTCAACAACTTATTTCCCACCTCTCCCTATATTTGTCATCATATATATGTACCATATTATTTTAGAGGTTTACTTCTTTGGTTCCTTTATAACTGTTAAACGGAGAAGAAAGATTATGTTAGGGTAAGGAGTATATGTAATCTACATAAAGAGCAGTTTATTAATATAATGAAAGGACAATGCAGTTTAAGATGTCTCATCAACACGGAATTGAGGGCCTCAGAACCACAGAGTTGTAAACGCCACCCCCGCCAATATCGAGTTAGGCTTACCAGTAGATTTGACAAAGTTTCCTCTGTCTATTTGTTGCATTACTATGCTGTTCAGGAGTTTCAATAAGGTCGAAATCCCTACTTGAGCAGTAGGAATTATCGATTTTATCTACATGAATGAACGTAGTGTCGCGCGAAGGTTACAGCCTCATAAGAGCTCAGTTAGAACCACAAGGAAACACGTTGGCAGCTCGAGTGAGCCAATGAAAGCGCGCGTCACTAAGCGGGTAGTCAGTTCTAAGCCAATCAGCATTTTTCCCCATAAGGCTCCCGTAAGTGTCGGCCAATCACCGCACAGTTTACAATCTAGATTATGACAATTAGTCCCCCGCCTCCCCCCCCCCCCTTATTTCAAGTTCTTTGGCGGATGTACAGTAGTTTCATGGTGAGTGCTGATTAAAATATTTGCTTTTCTTAGAGAAGTAGTAGTGAGTGCAGTAGTATTATTTTTCTATAATTTTTTTGTGTTTGATTATCATTATGATATTGGTGATGATTATTTTAATGGCTAATCATTATGATGATGGAATGTTATCATGGTCAACATCATAATTACTAATATTTCCGTATTATCATTATTATTTGCTATTACCATTAATATTATCAATACTCCTATTATTATTATTATTATTATTATTATTATCATCATCATCATCAGTATAACATCCATGATTGTTATATCACGAAAGTATTTCCATGGTGATACACATTTTATTATCATTATTATTATTATCAATATTATTAACCAATATTACTGTATTGCCATTATTATTGATATTATTTCTATATTATATTTAATATTATTATTATTATTATTCTGCTCTATCACAGTCCTCCAATTCGACTGGGTGGTATTTATAGTGTGGGGTTCCGGGTTGCATCCTGCCTCCTTAAGAGTCCATCACTTTTCTTACTATATGCGTCGCTTCTAGGATCACACTCTTCTGCATGAGTCCTGGAGCTACTTCAGCCTCTAGTTTTTCTAGATTCCTTTTCAGGGATCTTGAGATCGTGCCTAGTGCTCCTATGATTATGGGTACAATTTCCACTGGCATATCCCGTAACCTTCTTATTTCTATTTTCAGATCTTGATACTTATCCATTTTTTCCCCCTCTTTCTCTTCAACTCTGGTGTCCCATGGTATTGCGACATCAATGAATGATACTTTCTTCTTGACTTTGTCAATCAACGTCACGTCTGGTCTACTTGCACGTATCACCCTATCTATTCTGATACCATAGTCCCAGAGGATCTTTGCCTGATCGTTTTCTATCACTCCCTCAGGTTGGTGCTCGTACCACTTATTACTGCAAGGTAGCTGATGTTTCTTGCACAGGCTCCAGTGGAGGGCTTTTGCCACTGAATCATGCCTCTTTTTGTACTGGTTCTGTGCAAGTACCGGGCATTTGCTTGCTATGTGGTTTATGGTTTCATTTTTCGTATTGCACTTCCTACATATGGAAAAGATGTTATTTCCGTCTATCGTTCTTTGAACATATCTGGTTCTTAGGGCCTGACCTTGTGCCGCTGTTATCATTCCTTCAGTTTCCTTCTTTAGCTCTCCCCTCTGTAGCCATTGCCATGTGTCACGCTGGCTAGTTCTTTAGTCTGTCTCAGGTATTGTCCATGCATTGGTTTGTTGTGCCAGTCCTCTGTTCTGTTTGTTATTCTCCTGTCTCTGTATATTTAAATCTGGGTCTTCATCTACTTTTATTCTTCCCATGCACTCTTTAGCCACTCGTCTTCACTGGTTTTCAGATATTGCCCCAGTGCTCTGTTCTCGATGTTGACGCAGTCCTCTATACTTAGTAGTCCTCTCCCTCCTTCCTTTCGTGTTATGTATAGTATGTCTGTATTTGCTCTTGGGTGTAGTGCTTTGTGTATTGTCATATGTTTCCTGGTTTTCTGGTCTATGCTGCGGAGTTCTGCCTTCGTCCATTCCACTATTCCTGAGCTGTATCTGATTACTGGCATTGCCCATGTGTTTATGGCCTTTATCATATTTCCGGCCTTGAGTATCACCTTGAGTCTTTGCATATATTCTTTAATGATCGTGTCCTTCATCTCTTGGTGTTTTATATCCCCTCCTTCCATTATTCCCAGGTATTTGTATCCAGTCTCATCTATGTGTTTGATGTTGCTCCCAACTGGTAGCTCTATCCCTGCAGTTCTCGTTACTTTGCCTTTTTTTATGTTGACTAAGGCGCATTTTTCTATTCCAAACTCCATCCTGATGTCCCCAGATACAATCCGTTTACAGTCTTGGATTAGGGTATCTATTTCCTTGATGCTCTTACCATACAGCTTGATGTTGTCCATGAACATCAGATGGTTGATTCTGTCCCTCTTTTCTTGAGTTGGTACCCGGCATCCATCTTCTGTAGTACTTTTGTCATGGGGAATCATGGCTACTACGAAGGGAGTAGTGGGGACAGTGAGTCGCCTTGGAAGATCCCTCTCCTGATATTAACTCTGCTAGTCTTATTCCAGAGCTTGTAAGTATTGTATCCAGTTGCGCATTGTATTTTTGAGGAAGCTGATGGTGTTTTCCTCTGCCCCATATATTTTCAGGCATTCTATTAGCCATGTGTGTGGTATCATGTCGAAGGCTTTCTTATAGTCTATCCATGCCATGC
>NC_061090.1:50612390-50654890 GCF_015104395.2 Macrobrachium nipponense | reverse complement strand
GCGAATCTCGGGACTTTACTACAGTAACACACTTTTGTAACCTGAATTATTTTCGCATGCAGAGGCAAAAAAATCTTTGTCTTTGCTTTCGTAACTTGAATTTTTCATAAGTTGGGACTTTCGTATGTCGAGGTTCCACTGTACACATATACATATACAGGCAGTCCCCGGGTTACGACAGTGTCGGCTTACGAAGTTCCGAGGTTACGACGCTTGTCAACAGACGTTATTTCCAGGGTTACGACGCCTACAACACTCATCTGGGGGATGAAATATGACACCAAAAATGCAAAATAATCAATATTTGAAGGTTTTTTTGATGAAAAATTCCATAAGAATGCAGTTTACATAGTTTTCAATGCACCCAAAGCATTAAAAAGTAAGGTTCTTCGGATTTTTTGGATTTTTGATGATGTTCTGGCTTACGACGATTTTCGGCTTACGACGTGTCTCAAGAACGGAACCCCCGTCGTAACCCGGGGACCGCCTGCATATACGTATCTCCATCTTTGTCTCCATAAAAAGCATCCTCTTCTTTCTGTGAACTTCAGCAACATTCTTGGGACCCATGGCTAATTTTCAGCAACATTCTTGGGACCCATGGCTAATTAAGTTAATCAAGTTAACACACAAAGCGATACAGTAACTTACTACGAAGAAAGGGAAATCACTAACACCAATTTACGTTAACAAACGAAATCTATGTGAACGAATGAATTCCATGTGCGTACGATAACGCTGATGCGACAAAGTGGTCGAAAGATGCCTTTACGTAGAGGGATGATGGGACAGATGCTGACCAATAGGCGAGCAGGATCTTACGGTGGTGACTAGAATCAGGAACCAATGGGAGAGCGGGAGGATGGTGGCGAGTCTACTCAGTTGGGAGGGCGCGAGTTTTAAAATTGTTCTTGGCGGTCCAGGTGAATCTCGGACTTTACCCTTTCACAACCTTAATTATTTTCATATACAGAAGCAAAAAAAAATCTTCGTCTTTGCTTTCGTAACCTGGATTTTTCATAAGTAGGGACTTTTGTATGTAGAGGTTCCACTGCACACACACACACAATATATATATATATATATATATATATATATATATATATATATATATATATATATATATATATATATATATATATATATATATATATATATATATATATATATATATATATATATATATATATATACACACACACACACATACATATATATATATATATATATATATATATATATATATATATCATATATATATATATATATATATATTCCATACTTTTTAACTTTATTTACAGACTGGGCATCTCGATGAATATGTTGAATAAAACTTCTTAAAAAGTTCTAAGCAAAATTTTTAATGGAAACCTTCTATCATAAAATTACAAATGCAGAAACCTCAGAAGCTATATTTATGATAACTGGGTGGTAGCCCTATCCTGATGTTGCAGAGCTGTAGCCCTTTATTTAGATTATAAGATAACATGTATACAAAGGCAAATTTTTACTTTAAACCATAACTGAATTATCAAGTTGGATCTATGCCATCAAACCCCACCCCCCTCCCCCGACACAAAAAATAACCTACATCATCAGATCCTAACGTCAATCAGAATCAGAACTTATAGAAGATGTTAATCAAAATGAGAACTTGTAGAAGTTACATGTGAATATTAGGATACATCCTTGTATTCACTCTTGCATTTTTCCCACACCAAAAAACCCATTTTCAACTGTTGCCCCCAATAATAACAGGATATGAGGGGTCCAGTGTCTCTGAAAACTAGGCCTACTAATCTGCTACCAAAATGAATGTCAAAAATATTCACACCACACACTAAAACATTCCAATATCATGTTTCAACTCCAAAATTTTATTTCAGTTACAAGTAAAAATGTAACATATAGGCTATTCCATAAACCTAACTTAACTCAGTACCCTCTGACTCATTGGGCTGGTAAAACTTTTTTCTTTAATTAATTAAATAATAACTCAGTATCCAAACCTGCAAAAGTATCATAAGGATGTTAGACTGCATCCTTGTCATTTCCCTTTTGCATTTTCTCCCACCAAAAACACCATCCAACTTATAGGCCCTCATAACTGTAGGATAAAATGGTTTCCAGTATCTTTAACTCCTAATTTATTAAATAAAAATATTAAGACTCAAAAACGTTCAAAACACACTGGAAACAAGCAAATCATTCAAAATAATCCAAGGAGGAAGCAATACCTGAGCTCCAAACTCCCATTTATTTGGCAAAACAGAACCAATTACCAGTAGGTTTCAGCAAATATCCTTGTACTATATCAAAATTTCCATATGAAAGTAACAAGAGACTTTCCCAATTCACTAGCTACCCTTACCTCAACAGCACAAGGATAAATAATTCTGATCTGGAGCCACAATTGAGTGAACATCAAAACAACCAATACTTAAAAAAATCATAACCACCACCAAGCAGATAACAGCATTAATTAATATGCCTCATTAAGAGTAAATTCACAATAGATCTTGGTTATGATTTTCATATTCAGCAAATTAAGAAGACTTAACAATAAAGTAAATACTTCAATATTACACACTAGTAATCAAGTAAAATACTAATACCCATACAATACCAATTTCAACAAATTCAAATAGAAGCTCACCCATATTGGGGTAAGACACAGTGTCCAATATTAGCATATGATGCATCCACTATTTCACGCTTTGATTTACTGTGTTCTATATCAGGATTAACAAACCCCCCTATCTGATGTGACTACACTGCAGGCTAGGATAAGATGTATCCCTATACTAACTGTCACATATTCATGCTGTGTACGTGTTACTGAATTTCTTACTCAAACTTCCTATCTTGTGAGTTATCTATTGTCAACCATCCTGTTATACAATTGACTCACTTCTGTTTTTCCCCATCTATAACTCCGGTTTCCCACAAGTCACTCACAACTTTAACATGTAAAGGGTAAGGGAAACAAAAATAAATGGTTTACATGATTTACATAAAATAACCTTTTTTAGGCACATACCCTCCACATTAGCTTTATCTGTGGATACTCAGTGCAGGTTCGATGTGTTAAAAATAAAACAATTGTTAACAACAAAAGCCTCCCAATAGTTACTCTCCCACCTTTAGGGGGAGGGGGGTAATACAGAGGTGTTTCGGTTCATCAGTCATCTCTTAATCTCTTATGATGGGAGGGACCTCAATGATAAAGGGTAAGTACCTAAAAGTTGATTTTATCACAAAAATAATTAATTTTAAGGTGAAACTTACTCTCCATCATTAGCCGACTCCAACATTGTGTGCTGGAGGGGACCCAGAGATTTCCCAATAACCAAATTATCAGATATGTATTAGAAATATCCGTTCTGCTTGGCTGATGCTTATGATCCCATGGCAAGTTCTTGTCACATAGGATCTTCTTCAGGTGAGGTCCACTACTCAAAGGAGGTGGAACATCGGCCCTACATAAAGCCGTTGGTCAAGAATGTGCAATACAGAAGGGCAAGATTGGCTTATGTGCCTCAAAATTGATATTGTTATTGTACAATAAAGTTTCATACATACTTACTGGCAGATATATGCACGTACTTAGCTATAGACTCCGTTGTCCCCGACAGAAATTCAAATTTCGCGGCACACACTACAGGTAGGTCAGGTGATCTACCCGCCTGCCGCTGGGTGTCAGGAATAGGAACCATTACCATTCTTGAACCAGATTTTCTCTTCCACCTGTCTCCTGAGGGGAGGCTGGGTGGGCCATACAATCGTATATATCTGCCAGGTAAGTATGTATGAAACTTTATTGTACAATAACAATATCATTTTCATACATTCAACTACCCTGTCAGATATATACTTAGCTGATTGGCACCTTTGGCGGAGGGAAAGAGACAGCTAGTTACTGATTAGACAGGTAAACAACATATGTTGTAGGTAATAAAAGTTAATTAACAATACCCTGGTTCCTACCTGTTTAGGTGGAAGATTTCATAGCTTATGCTTAGAAGTCTGTTTCGCCTCAAAAGCTTCAGCGAGGGTGTGACCTATGGCTGAGAACTCTTGAAAGGACTGTCAATGGGGTCTTATCCACTTACTCGACAGAACCTGATGGCAATTGTCACTGGGGTCCTTACCACTTACATGACAATATACCTATGCCTATTGGCATACAAAGGAGTACAACACTGATCCCGATCACCCGATCCTAACCGTGGATTAGTATTTACGATTGAAAGGCGTTATCCCCAAACGCCTTTCAAACAACCTAAAAACTCAACACCAAATTATTTTAAAATCACACTATACCAAATATAAGGATAAAAAACAAATTTAAGGATCAGTCTTATCTCATTTAATGATGGCAAAGACAAGAGTAGCGCCCATTAAAGAACCGACTGTTCCATAACTAGCGCGCTGGCATTGTTACTGGCAGCAAGGCTGGCCAAATTTATTAAAGAATCCTTCGAGAAATTAAGTTTTCATAATAAAACTAATCTTGTAATACTTACCTGAACACCTGAATTAACCTTGGTCACTGACCAGCCCGAATTATATCCCCACATATTTACCCACTGCTGCAAATACCGGCCACCAAAGGACTATTTCCCCAATTGAATCATTCACTATCAAATTGAAGTGGGGAGGAGGGTGGGAATCATTCAGGTGTTCAGGTAAGTATTACAATATTAGTTTTATTATGAAAAATGATATTGTTATGATACAATAAAGTTTCATACATACTTACCTGGCAGATATATATTTAGCTTTAGACTCCGTCGTCCCGACAGAAATTCAAATTTTGCGGCACACGCTACAGGTAGGTCAGGTGATCTACCGCCCTGCCGCCAGGTGGCAGGAATAGGAACCATTCCCGTATTCTAATCAGATTTTCTCTCTTCCACTTGTCTCCTGCGGGGAGGCTGGGTGGGCCATTTATCGTATATATGTATCTGCCAGGTAAGTATGTTATCATAACAATATCATTTTCATACATTCAACTTCCCTGTCAGATATATACTTAGCTGATTGGCACCCTTGGTGGTGGATAAGAGACAGCTAACTACTGAAATAGACAGGTAAACAACATATGTTGTAGGTACAGATAAACCTTGGTTCCTACCTGATTAAGCGGAAGACTTCGTGGCTACTGCCCAGGAGTCTGCTTCGCTTAAAGAGCCTCAGCGAGATAGTGATCTATGGCTAAGAGTTCTTGTGGGTCTGCCAATGGGGTCTTATCCACTTACTCGGCAGAGCCTAAATGGCATTTGCCAATGGGGTCTTATCCACTTGCATGACAACACACCTTGCCTAGTGGCATAATTAAGGAGCACAACACCGATCCCGATCACCTGATCCTAACATGAGGGTTAGTACTTAAATTGAAAAGAGTTATCCCCAAACTCCTTTCAAAAAACCCTAAAAACTTGATGTTAAATAAAATTTAACTCACTAATTAAGGATCAGTATCGGCTCCCTATCCCAGCAACGTATCCGCAGACACATATAAACCAAAAGAGAAGGATTCTCTCGCAGGTTATCTTGACATCCTTCGGGTAATGGGAAGTCAACACAAGAGTTGCATCTCCTGTATGTGACAGCTAATATGTCCTTTATGACATATTGTTATGGAAAGAACAAGAATTCGCAAAAGCTCGCACTTCATGCGCTTTTAATTCTCAGCTGTTTGAAGGAATCATCAAGGCACTTATGAAGTGCTTTAGAGATCACACTTGTCTCAAAGAAGGTCAGGGCATTCTTTGATATGGATCTCTTCTGGATGAAGCCTGGAGCCTGGCTGGCGCCTTGCGGCTGATTGGCACCTCGCGTCTGGCTGGCACCTGGCGCCCATTTGGCGCTTCTGGCTGGTGCTTTTTGTCGCCTGGCTGGCGCTTCTGGCGCCTGGCGCCCGACTGGCTCCTCCCCACTTGCTGGAGCTTCGAGCTTGGCTGGCGATGTCCACATCGGACACTCTCACATGTCCGATCTGTTCACCTCTGGCGCCAGGTTGGAGGTCCACTCCTTCTCCGCCTCAGACAATAAACGCGTTCATTCGAGTTGTCTGCCTCTGGCGTTTTTCGCCTGTTTGGCATTTGGCGCCTGGCTGGCGCTTCGTTGCCTGAGGATCCTGAACAAACCACAATAGTTTTATCAGGTAAACTGGAGAAAGGGTGGAAGGAACTCTTCTACCTGGAGCCTCTGGCCTAGGACGAGGGGAGGCGCTTGTAGCCAGTTACATCCAGTAGACGATAGGATATCTAAACAGGACGAGAGAGAAGAGTCTTCCTCCGAGGAGGATCCTTCGTGAGTACTTCCGTTGCTAACAAGATCTATTCCTACATGTTGAGGAGGTTTCTTGTTGCAGAATCTTCCCTCTCCTTGCCCGGAGGAGGGGAAGGAGCCTGGAAGTCGAAGGAGACTCCGAGCCGAAAGTGGGCGAACCCAGGCTTTCTTAGCTCTTATCGTGTCCCTCTGAGTACCTTCTGGAAAGCGCTTTGAGCCCTCATCGCACCCCAAAGACACTGTAGGCAAACATTAAACCATTTCTTCTTCTGAAGATAAAACGTACGTACCCTGCCTGGGCAAAGAAACCCTTCTATCTCTTCCCGTATCAATTGGGAAAGTCCCTTGACTTCAAAGCTCTGAGCCAGGATTAAAAGGGTTTTAGTTCTTTGCCAGACATACTATGCTGGCAAGAACCAATCGCAGTCTCCATTGAATCTGATGCGAGATTCCAATACACAAAAATTCACTTGTCCTCTTGGTAGTTGGTAGGGCAGAGAAAACAATGAATTCCCTCATAAAATTTCTAAAAGAAGCTTGATGCGGAGAAGTTCCAACTTGTCGGAACACGGAATCTGTGGGCCACGAAAAGATCCCAACTCGAAGTTCATGATATATCCTACTCTTGGTCGTATTGAGGTATCGTATAAGATCCCGAAGATCTTAGTCCTCTGCTATCTCTAAGTCCCTTTGTAGAGACAGAGTATAGCCTGCTACTGTATTCTTTGATAGCAGATACGTACATACAAAGGTGATTCTTCTCTCAGAAAGGGAAGAAAAACCACCATGTGGGTCACAGAGGTATCGGAAGAGGATAGTTTCCTCATTCAACCCTCAAGAGTGGAGAGGTTTTTGAGGTCCCTTTCTAAGTGAGGCTGATAGAGTAGACCGACTCTCTTGTGAAAGCCTTTAGAAAAGTGCTGTAAGAAGGACGTGACCTCTGTGAATCCAGCCTCTTGAAGGCCAAAATGGGGCGAAAAGCATCATCCTCTCTTCCTCTGACGCCAGAAATTATCTTAATATATCTGTTAAGAATTTATATATATAGGGGAAAAGGAAAAAAGGACTAATGCCCTTTTATTTTTTCCCTTCAAAACTAAAGGATGGCGTATATTGCTACCACTCTTGGATCGAGAATAAGGAAGCAGTCTAGAGGTAGCCTCTTCGTCTTCAACATTGCGAAGAGATCTATGAAGAAGACGTATCGCAGGTTTCCACAACTCTCTTTCCAACTAAGATTAGATAGACGTTAATAATTATTATCGTCGATCGAGAAGATTCTCACGGACGTGCAACATCGTGCAGCGAACCTCTTAAGGATTGTTACGTTCCGTGTCTGTGTTCCAAACAGATTCTCTCTTGTTAACGCAAACAGGGGCGAAAAAAGAGATTCTCGATGCTCCTTGAGATATGAGAGCTGTGGAATTGGCCTAATTGATTTAAAAAATAATTTCGTCCCTCCTTGGGATCAAACCCCCTTCCAGTTAAGACGGGGAACGAAATCAGGAACGAACCTAGACGATACCGAGCCTGCTCTCAGAGAGGCTACTGAACCTTTCGGTTAACAATTCGCTATATCGAGAAATTATCAAGTCCACTAAATTGCTTGCAATTCTTTTAGACTATGTGCCAGAAAATCTGTACCTCTGTCATGGTACCTGGCACCCTCTCATATGTTATTTCCGTTTCTTGGTAGGAAAAACTTCATAGGCGTAATATAGTCCATTCAGGGAAACAAACTTCTGCCACGAAGAAAATGGTTCCCATCGGACTCATCCATCTCCTCACTGAGCATGCTCCGTTCTCTCATAAGGCTATGCTTTCGTAAGCAAGAGAGCATTATATAATATAGTGCTCTGCCACGTTAGAATCATCTATAAATTCTGTTACATTGCCGTACACAGCATTGAAAGGTTGCAAAAGATCTTTCTATTGAAAGTTTCTTAGCAAAACGCAGACAATGTTATTCATGTTTGCCTACAAATCCCCTCAATTCGAGGCTAAGTCCGTGATTGTAGGGGAGAGATACGGTTAGCCAGTCAATCCCGTAGGAGAGAGAGATGTAACCAACCGCTCATGACCGAGAACTAGATGGTACTGTGTTGGCCTACAGTGACAGCAGTCTTCGTTCGCTGCCTCGCTGTATTCTTCCTGAGTTGCCAGTTACTCCATTCAATGAAGGAATATGATAAAATTATTATCGAGCCTCAGGAAGTTCTCAATAATGCATAATTAAGCGAAACAACCTTTGTTAAATACAGAAGCTGAGTCGGTGTAGTCGTAACCAACCCTTTAAGCGTAGTCCTTACCTAGGAAAACTACTGGAAGGATACAGGGAATTCAGTTGCCAACCAGAGGTAACTACGGTATGCGCATATGACTTGACCATACAGTAGTCTTACACACCAAATTCTCTACTACATTCTTTCCTTGCCGAGGCAGAGAGAGAATGGAAAAATTACTATCTTCGTTCTTTTCGTCCAAACACGAATTAGTATTAGCCGAAGGAGATCCCAAGTGAGAACCGAGGATCGAAGAGAATCTCCCAAGCTTCCTATTCTCTTGGACATAAGACTTAAAGGACGTATTCTACGTGTCTATTACTTGGAAGAGCCTCTAATCAATGAATGAGAGCTCCTCCGAATCTTGTCCAAGAGAGCTTATATGCTTACGCGATAAGATGTATTGAGATCTTTGTCAATGAGAACTAACCCATTAAGATACAAAGAGTATAATTTTTTTTTTTTTTTTAAATTATGTGTTATGCACTTACTTGACAATACGTTTAATATCTCCCTAAGGAAGGAAGATAATCCAGGAACTTGTTAAGTCTTCTTGATTTCCACAGAAATCGCGGAAGGGACAGGATTCCTGTTCAGATCTTGAGCTTACGGAAGGAAGATTGATGTTCCCTTTCCGCAGTCATTCCCGAAAGCCAAATAGGTGAGATTCTTATTAAGAAAACTCCCGTAGCTCTTGCCTCGTCATAATGAGGGAAGAGTATGAATGAAGGAGAGAGTCCACGCTGAGAGGAACTGCCTGTTACAGCAGTCTTCTGAATATTGGAGAAGGGTTTCTCTCAGTATCAGAATCATTCTGACAAAAGCGACGGCCGCCTGTGCGACATCTTGCGCCTTTGCCAGGAGAAGGCTGATCCTGCTAAAAACTAAAAAGAGAAGAACTCTTGGAAGGCGATTCGGCCTGAAAGTGTCTGTCTCTGGAAAGTTCCGCGCGTCTGGAAAGTGGCTCACGCTTGGAAAGTTCCGCGCACCTCGGAGGCGACTCGCGCCTGTAAAGTTCCGCGCCTGGAATGTTCCACGCGCCTGGAACGTTCCGCACGCCTGGAAAGTTCCACTTGTGTGGAAGGTTCCGCACGCCTGGAATGTTCCGAGCGCCTGCTTGGAAAGTTCCGCGCGCCTGGAAGGCGCCTCGCGCCTGGAACGTTCCACGCGTCTGGAAAGTTCCGCTTGTGTGGAATGTTCCGCGTTCCTGTTAGGCTCCTCTCGCCCGGGAAATTCCTCCTGCCTGGAAGGGGCTTCTGGCCTGCCTGGCGCTTCTCGCCAAGCTGGTTCTTCTCTGTCTGAAGAAGACCACTCATCTATAGGAGCTAGTTGCTTGGGAGAAGGCGGAACATTCTCAGGAAGCTCGGACACAACTCCATGCTTCATGGAAGAATGCGAAACAGGAGATCAGAACTCTGGTTCTCGCTTGGAGGGAGGAACGCGGCTCGGGCCTGGTTGCTGGAACGTGGCTCAGGCCTGGCTGCTGCAACGCGGCTCGCGCCCAGCTGCTGGAATGCGGCTCGGGCCTGGCTGTTGGAACGCGGCTCGGGCCTGGCTGCTGGAACGTGGCTCGTGCCTGGCTGCTGGAACGCGGCTCGTGCTTCTCGCCTGGTTGGCGCTCAGGGTTCTCTTAGTTTCCAGAGAACGTGATAGATCGTCCGTACTCCAAACATGTCCATTCTTTGTCTTTTTGGATGTAAGATGAAGAATCGGAAGAAGAGACACACTTTTTAAGGATGCCTTTGCAATGGCGATCCTTGGCAGTCTGGGATGCTCCAGATCCTGCCGAGGGGACGCCTGATCGGTGGGGATTCTCCGTAACCTCCATAAGGCTTTCGACATTCCTTCTCCTCTGGGCTTGGGAGCTTGGAAGAGGTCTAGGCCTGGGAGCGAGACGGAGCCGATCAGAACGCACCCTCCACTGCACTGGAAACACTATATTCACTTCTTACCTTTTTTAAGAGCTCGCATTTTGAGCTCCCTCGATTTATTCTTCAAATTTGCACGAGATGAATTTGTAGTTTCTGTGAGGTAAGAAGGTGATGAGGATGCAACAAGTACTAGTATTGTTAATACTATAACTGCTCGTTAACACGAGACTTATTAAAGCTTCTAAAGGAAGCGTTTCTAGTCATATGCTTTCTGACTTCCTTGAGTAGGAATTTAGTGTTTATATTTCCTCAATCAAGTTTTTAACACTTCTTACACGTATTAGTGAATAGATATTAATATTTCCATTTATTGCAAAATATGTGAGTGTCTACCGAAAAATTCGGTAGTTTCACGTAAAATTTTCTTCGATTACTAAAAGCGTATGCCAAACCAAAGACCCAGTACTTCCCTGCAAAAGATAGCCCAGAAGATCGATGGCGATGAAAAACGAAAATCAAATCAGGAGGTACCAACAACGATGTTGTAGGCACCGGCGACAGAGAAAATCTGATTAGAATACGGGAATGGTTCCTATTCCTGCCACCCAGCGGCAGGGCGGTAGATCACCTGACCTACCTGTAGCGTGTGCCGTGAAATTTGAATTTCTGTCGGGACGATGGAGTCTAAAGCTAAGTATATATCTGACAGGGAAGTTGAATGTATGAAACTTCATATTGCAATAAACTCCCTGAACACCTGAATTAGCCCGATTAACAACATTTACACGGAGGTGGGATCAATCTAATTCAGCCCGACCTGTCCACAGAACATACACAAGTACAGTGGTAACTCGACATACGAAAGGCTCAACTTACGAAAAACTCGAGATATGAAAAATTTTACAGCTCTACATACGAAAAGTTTTCAAGATACGAAAGGTTGCTGCTGTAAAGTCCCGAGATTCGCCCGGACCACCGAGAACAATTTTAAAATTCCCGCGCCGCCAACTGAGTAAACTCGCCACCATCCTCCCTCTCTCTCATTGGTTCCTGATGCTAGTCACCCCATAAGGTCCTGCTCTCCTATTGGTCAGCATCTACCCCTTGTGCTTTAAGTATTCTATTGGTAAAGGATGCTGTAAATTGAAAAACTTATTCATGCAATACATTTAATAAAAAAAAAATAAGGTAAAGATAGAATAAAGAATAGAAATGAATGGTTATTATACTGATTGGTAGTTTCAGTAGTTGAAGAGAGATAATGAAAATTTATGGCTTACTGTGTAAAGTGATTGCTTGGCGATCGTTCGATACTCGTAAGTGCTGGATGTAAACAGAAGTTTGGAAGCTTTTTTTTGTTTGTTTATTATAGTTAATGGTTACTTAATAATTATTTGAAATGAGTACATTGCAATACATTTAATAAAAAAAATTGTGAATTAGATATCATAAATATAAAATAAATCAGACTGCCAACAAATATATATTTTTTAGAATTCTTCTTCTGTTTTATTATTACGTTACGTATACATATGTTTCATTATAGCTGTCAGTAACTCGGTATCTGAGATACTAATGAAAATTTATGGCTTACTGTGTGCTAGGAAAAATGATTGCTTGGCGTTTGTTCGGTACTCGTAAGGACGGGTAAGAAAGCTGAATGTTAAACAAATCGATTGGAAGGCTTTTTTTTTCTGGTTTGTTTGTGTATTATAGTTAATGATTAATTAATAATTATTTGAAATGAGTACATACTGATTATTTATACTTTTATTGGCATATTCTCTAAGCTTTTAGCTCTTAGGTTTAGATGTCAGAATTCATAGACTAGGCTACAGTAGCAACCGCTAACATAGGCTAGGCTTATTGCTAAGGGACATATGCTAAAGTCCTAATATATGCAGTAAAAATGGGGTTGAACATTACATGTAGTTGAATATTACTCAAGTATGTACAGTATTTTGCCTTTATGGAGTCACATTTCTTCCGTCGTAGCCCTAGAACATGTGTTTTAGGCCTGGAAATATAATTTACTGGGGTGTTTTTGGAGGGCTTGGAACGGATTAGCCATTTTACATGTAAAATGTGGTCCAAGATACGAAAACTTCATGATACGAAGGGCGCCTCGGAACGGATTAATTTCGTATCTCGAGGTACTACTGTAACTCATAACAATCTACAATGTATAAATGCTTGTATCCTCACCTAGTTATCTAACTCAGAGGTGAGGATGTTTGCAAAGAAAGTACTTCAACATCAGTGTTGAGTCTAAGGTACCATCTTTTGCAAAGAAAGTACTTCAACATCAGTGTTGAGTCTAAGGTACCATCTGAGTCAGAAGTACCTCCCATGTGGTAAGCTATATATACATCTTATTAATGGAGGTAAAAACAAATCTCCTCACATGATCGTCCAGCTCAGTAGGTGAGGTGCTTGCAGAGGAGTACCATACCGTCAGTGTTGAGTCTAAGGTACCGCCTGAGTCTGAAGAACCTCCCATGTGGTATTTCTATACCTCTCATGTATGGATGGGAAATGGTGAACCTCCCATGTGGCTATCTAGCCTTTCATGTATGGAGGAGAAGTTGAGTGTGCAGAACCTTCAGTTCTCTACTGCTCACTGATGTAGATGACTTGTGCTCAAGAACTTGTAGTTATTCCAATATGACCATTGGGATCTGCCTAACCTCAAGGGCCTAAAGGAACAATACACTCAAGTCTAAGCCTGGCCGACAGAAACACTCAAGTTCATTTAGACCATCACTGCCCCCTTAAATTCTAACACCCTAACTCTACCACGCCAACTATGAAACTGAGTTACCGCAACGACAGGACCCCGCAAGTAACCTTTCTCTGAAGAAACTGAAATTCCCTAAGGTAGAGAGTTGTTAAAAATACCACACCGAATCTCAAATACTTAACCACCTACACGATCGCTGACAGCAAAAAACTCCTTCCGAAGCCGAAGGGTAGCCGTCCAGTAGCCCCAACTAGAAGGCTCCGAAAGCGATGAGGAAACAACCGACACTTCATTAAAAACCCCTTCTTATGAATGTCCGGATAGTGCTGAGGCAGATGATTTAACAAGAAGTCCCTCCTCTCCTTGACAAGAATATAGTACAACCATCCAAAATGTTAGTCTGGTATGCAAACCCCCTTGAAACCAAAGTGAAGAGGTTGTCAAACACTCCAATATCTGAGAAACACCCATCAACTCTCACCACATCCACACAGTGGGACAAGGCCTCCCACTGGCTGTGAAAGGTGTCTTCCAAATCAATGAAGGGACCCAATAGAGAAAAACTCGCATACCAGCTTCATACTTCTTGATAATCTCCATCTTTGTCTCCAAAGACAGCATTCGCTTCTTACCGTGAATTTCAACTTTCTTGGGACCCATGACTACGTATATACTGTACGTAATTTACGTATAAGTAGAATAAAGTTTTCACACAACACGATAAAGTATGTATACTGCAACGAAATCACTAATGAATTTACGTTACTAAATGAAATCGTTAGACCGAACGAATACCACGTGCGTACGATAACGATGCTGCTACCGAGTGGCCGAGGCACGCCACTACGTACATAGATGCATCATGGGAGGGATGCTGACCAATAGGAGAGAAGGATCTCATGGCGGTGACTAGCATCAGGAACCAATAGGAGAGCAGGAGGATGGTGGCGAGTCTACTCAGTTGGCGGCACGCGAGTTTCAAAATTGTTATCGGTGGTTCGGGCGAATCTCGGACTTTACAGAAACCTTATGTATCTTGAAAACTTTTCGTATGTAGAGCCGTTAAATTTTTCGTATTAGCTTTTGTATCTCAAGTTTTTCGTAAGTTGAGCCTTTCGTATCTCGAGGTACCACTGTATATATATATATATATATATATATATATATATATATATATATATATATATATATATATATATATATATTATTAAAAAAAAAAAAAAAAAAGATGCTCTGCAAGGCTGATCAAGCCGATAAATGGACTTTTTAATTACCACACTGGGAAACAGGTAGGCTACTGCAGATGGATAGATTTAAGATAATGGCATAAGGGGGGTGGGTTGGAATAGATTAAGGAGGGCTGTCCCATTGAGAAAGTGATGCTGTGGAGGGATAGATCAAGATAATAGCATATTAGGGTGGGGGTGGATTGACAGGGGGGGGAGAGATTTAGGAGGACCCTTGTCTGTTTGCGATGGATTTACCCTACCCTAACCTCAAACGTTGTACCCTTTTACAGGAGCCAGGTCCTCTACGACCTTCAACCCCCTACAACCCAACCTAGGGTGGCAGGGCCTTCTCTAGCTGCGGGCTAAAGACCACTCACCTAACCTAACACAAGGGGCAGATCCTTACCTAACCTAAACCTAAGACATTGGCCCTTACCTAGCCAGGAGGAACTCCATAACTCTGGGCACTTAATTTAACGTAATAGAGTTGCTACCCAAACAGATCAAACCTAACCTTGGGAACAAGGTCCTCATCTAGCCCACAACCTACTATGTAAGTAACCCCAGGTCTATATTACTACCTATTTCATAATGTCATTTAAAAAAACTTCACCATAATCACAATTAGAACTTGCAGAAGTAACATGGGGAAAATAGTGATTATGATAGCAATTCATGTGGGAAATGAGTTGTTTTGAGTTATTCTACAACCCTACTTCATCCAACAAAAACAACTCATTCCCCACATGTATTGCTATCATAATCATTCAAAACATATTAAAACACAAATGCATAATAACTTTAGAAAAAGTGAGTTGGTACTGTTGTTAAAATACTTAAGAAAAAGTGAGTTGGTGCTGTTGTCAAATTAAGCCAATTGGTTCCAAAGGACACAATTCCGGACCTAGCGGATCTCCGCTTTTGACACGACACACTACTGGAAGGTGACGCTACTTTGTTATTTTTTTTAACAAGTGCTTTCAGTAAGGGGGTGGGGGACGGCACTTTGTGCCTTATCTGCATTTTATAAATTCTTGGCAATATCTTACATACAGACAAGCAGTAATATTGCACTGCATGCTAGCCACAGGAGTTACAGATGGTTAGTAATTACCATGCCAATAGCCACTTTCTTTATCTATACTAAATTTATACAGTATTGCTTACTACACTCTAACCATTCCACTGTTGCACATAAAACTCCATGTTACCTTAAAAAAACAATGCATTGTGGTTCACATTCATAATAAATATGAAGACCCCAAAAACACTCAAAATTATAGGAGGAACGCAGAGTGGACATAACTTCACTCCATGAAAATCTGAACCAACACTCCATGAAAGACTGAACCAGATTACAAGAGAAAATGTACGACACCTGTAAAATTTTCCAGTCACACGACTCCTGGATATGGGACAAAATACCCACAGTGCACTTTCAAGGAAAATCAAACTCTAATCATATCACAGACCGTGTCAGTGTTAAAGATGGTGATGTATACATTCTATCTCAGATATGGTGAACTTCCCCAAAAAATGTTCAGAGACAAAGTGTAATCATTCTTTATGCCAAATGCACCTATAATACTAAAATTACTATAGAATTAAGTTGGAACCGTTGTAAAATCATACCGGAATGTGGAGTGAATTAATAACAAAATGTGTATACCTAATTGCACAATAAGCACTGTGGAGTTCCAGTTGTGATGGCAGTAAGGATATAACAAGCGATTACAAGGTAAAAATGCATTTCAGTCCAAAACAGGACCCCAGGAATAAGACGTCTTATACTTTCACTAGTATAGACAACAAAATGTTGTTTTATTGTGCTGATTAAAGCTACAATCTTGACTAATATCAATAAAAGTTACATATACTTATAGGGTAAAAAACCGCATGGTACAGGGGTGGACCATGTACGATCAATGTGTACAACCCCAAAATAAGTACATTATAACGCGTCCTGACATCGGAGATGGGCATCAGACGCGACTTCTTGTTGGTGAGAAACGGAGCTAAAGACCTCTACTCCGATGTCAGGACGCGTTATAATGTACAGTAGTACCTCGATACGAAATTAATCCGTTCCGAGGCGGCCTTCGTATAATGAGTTTTTCGTATCTTGGAACACATTTTACATGTAAAATGACTAATCCGTTCCAAGCCCTCCAAAAACACCCCATTAAATTTCATAATAAAGCTAAATTGACCTATAAACAATGAAATACTACAACAATTTGGACCATTCAATACCTAAATTAAGAATAAAAATCCAAACCTGTAAATAAAGTGTATAATTAGTGTACAAGAAATATTATTACTGTAACGTAAAATGTCGAAGCTTACCTTTCGAGTGAGGCTATCTCCGAAAGTGGCGGCAGGAGAGGAGGAGGAGGAGGACAAACGGCAGATAACGTACGTACGTACGTACGTACACTTAACCTTACGAAAACACACAAAAAATTTAAGGAAAACTATAAAAATAAAATTTACGAAAAACATTAACAAAACTGTAACACTTAACTTACAAAAATCTAAAAATTACGTAAATTTTTTTTTTCCTTTTTTAGTTATTTTTAACTTTTTTTTTTTACTTTTACGTAGGCTTTTCTTAACTTACAAAAAATATGAAATTTTCATTGATTAAATGAAGTTTTATTTTTTGTATACTTACCGAACAATTATAGAGCCGTGATTTCCACGAGCGGCAGGATACTAAATTCAAATTTAGCGCGTCGGCGTCGCCAACACTGGTGGTGATGACGTCATCTCCCTCCACTCGCGGGGAGAACCAGGTACAACTGCCCAGGTGAATCCAATTCTTTCTGCCCGTCCGTCCACCTAAGGGAAGGAGGGTGGTATAATCATAATTGTTCGGTAAGTATACAATAAAACTTCATTTTAATAATGAAAAATTTCATTTTTATTGTAGTGTCTTACCGAACAATTATAGAGCTGATTACACATTTATGGGAAGGTGGGATTCAGTGGACCACTAGTATTTTTAAATGGTTACATTTATTGCAATACCAGTAAACACTCAAGGTGTCTGTTGTACATTACCTTGTAAGAGAGCTACAGCAGACTGATACTGCCTCTGGTCGGTGCTCTTCTTACTATTGTAGAGGAATTGGAATTTGACCAAAGTTAGCCTCTACAGGAGTGGAATCCTTCCGTAGTTCAAGCGAGTCAAGGCTGACTGACGGAGGATAGTAACAACAAAGATTGCCCTTGCCCTGGGCTAAGACCAGAAATTAATTACTCATTATACAAAACATTTTGTCACCAACACCAGATTTAAAAACATATATACCCAACCATTGTAAAATCTGACCTAACAGACTGGTGAGTATCCCAGGTACTCAGTACCCCCAGCTTCCCTTGAACTCGACAACCTATTCAAGGTGAAAAGTTAGCATAGAGGTGGACGACCCCTGTGCCGTTTCTCCCAACACCATGCCAGAAACCGCCACCGGACCTAACGTTTTACAATTCTCGAAAACCGTTTCTATCTCTTTGAGATAATGACTCGCAAAAAACCGAATTCGATCTCCAGAACGTGCTCTGAAGAATCGAAGCTAAAAGATAAATTCTTTCTGAATGCTAAAGAAGTTGCCACTGCTCTAACCACGTGAGCTTTAACTCTCAGAACGGAAAGATTGTCGTTCTCGGACTGCGAGTGAGCTTCCCTGATAAGCTCTCTAATAAAGAACGATATAGCATTCTTAGAAAGAAGACGAGAGGGATTTTGAACCGAGGTCCAGAGCTTAGAAGATTGTCCTCTAATACCCTTAGTGGCAAACAGATACTGCTTAATAGCCCTGACTGGACATAAGAGCCTTTCTTCCTCCTCATGTCTCCAACCCAAATCAGATAAGTTCCTTACCACAAAACTCCTCGGCCAAGGATTAGAAGGATTCTCATTTTTGGCTAGAAAGGTCAAAGATACCGAAAATACAGCATTGCCTTGAGAGAAACCGACTCTTTTGTCTATAGCGTGCAATTCGCTGACACGCTTAGCAGAAGCTAGTGCAATAAGAAAGAGTGCCTTCTTAGTCAAGTTCCTGAGTGAAGCCGACTTCAAAGGCTCAACGGTGGCCCCATGAGGAACTTAAGTACCACATCTAAGTTCCAAGCCACTGTATCTTGCGGGAGCTTAGTGGTTTCGAAAGACCTAATGAGGTCCGACAGATCTGAATTGGAGGAAATATCCAAACCTCGATGTCGAAAAACCGAAGAGAGCATGGCTCTATATCCTCTGATCGTCGAAGGAGCCAGTTTCTTAGAGTTCCTAAGAAATAGAAGAAAATCTGCTATTTCTGTTTAAAGAGTCGCAGAAGTAAGACTTTAGCACTTCTACACCACTCTCTGAAGATTCTCCACTTCCCTTGAGTTTGTTAGAAGACTCTCTCCTACAACGAGCGATAGCTTCTGCAGCTCTTCTTGAAAATCCTTTCGCTCTGACAAGATTCCGGACAGTCTGAACCCTGTCAGAGCTAGAGCGGACAAGTTTTGGTGGAACCTCTTGAAGTGAGGTTGTTTGAGAAGCCACTTCTCTGGAGGAAGAAGTCTGGGGAAGTCTACTAACAACTGGAGAAGGTCCGGGAACCACTCTTTCCTGGGCCAAAAGGGAGCGATTAACGTTAGTGTTACATTGCTGTGCGACATGAGCTTGTTCAGCACCTCTCTTATTAGACCGAACGGAGGGAATGCATAAGCTTCCAGACCCGACCAATCCAACAGCATTGCGTCCACCGACCAAGCTAGAGGATTGGGGACGGGATGAACAAAAGAGAGGAAGACGGTTGTTCCTTGATGTCGCGAACAGGTCTATTGACGGTCGTCCCCAAAGGCGCCAAAGTTTCTGACAAATCTTGTTGTCCAAAGTCCACTCCAGAGGTAACACTTGCTGTTGACGGACTTAACTCGTCCGCCAGGACGTTCATCTTTCCCGGAACAAATCTCGGGACTAGCTGAACCTTCGCTTCGTTTGACCACAGGAGGAGATCCTTGGCTACTTCGTACAGAGAGAAAGACTGAGTCCCCCCGTTTCCGCACGTACGAGAGAGCCGTGGAGTTGTCGGAATGCACTGCCCACTACTCGACCTTCTACTAAGCTCCGAAACTGTCTGAGCCCCAAGAAAATTGCTAACAGTTCCTTTACATTTATGTGGAACTTCTTCTCCTTCTCCGACCAAGCTCCTGAAGTCCGTTGATTTCCCAGTAGGGCTCCCCAACCTGTGTCCGATGCATCGGAACTGTAGGTTCGGGAGGATGGGTCGTAAATCTAACCCTTCTTCCAACCTTGCTCGAGAGAGCCACCACCTTAGGTCCTCTTTTATTTGATCTGTGACAGGAAAGGTAATCGAGTCTGGTTGTGTCTTCCTGCACCAAGAGGCTCTCAGGAAAAACTGCAGAGGTCTCATGTGCAGTCTTCCCAACGTCACAAATTTCTCCACTGACGTCAATTTGCCCAGGAGCCTCATCCACTGATTGGCAGAACTTACCTTTTTGTCCAAGAACTGCTGAACTGTCTCCAGACAGCCTTGAACCCTCTTCGGGGACAGAAAAGCCCGAAAAAACTTGAGCATTCAGAATCATCCCCCAAATAAAGGATGCTCTGAGATGGAACCAACTGGGACTTCTGTTTGTTGACCAGAAATTCCTAACTTTCTGGCAAGATCCAGAGTTGTTCCAAGGTCCTTCATGCACCGACTCTCTGATTCCGACCGGAGAAGCCAATCGTCCAGATAGAGGGAGATTCTTACTCCTAATATGTGCAGCCAGCTTCCTATCGGGGATAGAACCCTGGTGAAAACTTGAGGAGCGGTCGATAGTCCGAAGCAAAGCGCCGAAACTGAAACACCTTGCCTTCGAACATGAACCTCAGGTACTTCCGAGATTCGCGATGTATCGGAATGTGAAAATAAGCGTCTTGCATGTCCAGAGAGACCATCCAATCCCTCTGTCTTGATGGACTCCAGAAACCGACCGAGTGGTCTCCATATGAAATTTTGTTTTCTGGACATGCAAGTTCAGGGCGCTCACATCCAAAACCGGCCTCCAGCCCCCTGATGACTTGGGAACTACAAAAAGGCGATTGTAAAAGCCTGGAGGAAAATCCCCTTCTATCTGTTCTATCGCTTCTTTGAGAACAAGCGCTTCCACTTCTGCGGCTAGCGCCAGAAATTTGTCTGAGCCCGGAGAGTATGCCTGGAATGGAATTGGCACAGGTGAGAGCGAGGGAGGTGAAACGAGAGGACACGATAGCCGAACTTGAGATACTTGCACTACCCAGGCTTCTGCTCCTCTGTTTTCCCCATTCCTCCCAAAACAGAGCCAGCCTGGCTCCCACTGGTGCATGAAGAACCGAGCTTTCATTTGGAAGGTTTGTTAACCTTGGCCGAGGCCTTAGACTGAGGTCGCAAATTCGACTTCGGCCGAAAGAAGCGCGTGGGTTTTCTCCCTCGAAAAGGCACTTGGGCCAGAGGAGAAACCGAAGGAACAGTCTCCACAGAGCTTTAGGTCTCTTAGTAGACTGTGCCAGTAAATCCGAAGTAGATTTCTTATCTAGCGCAGACGAAATTGACACACTACATCGTCTGGAAAGAGGTTATCTTTCACAAAAGGAGCAAACAAGAGAGCAGACTTCTGTTGGGAAGTAACCCTTTTAGAAGCAAAGGAGCACCAAAGTTGCCTTTTCTTAAGGGTACCAAAGGCGATGAGCGAAGCTAACTCATCACATCCATCCCTAATGGATTTGTCCGCACAGGACAGAACACCAATCCAATCCTCCGCTAACTCCTGAGAAGAGAAGGACAGTCTTCGATCTTGGCCGCTAAAGCGCCAATAGTCCAATCAAGGAAGCTAAAGACTTCCAAAAGTTTAAATTGATGCTTTACAACGTGGTCCAACTCCGGCGCTGTAAAGAAAACTTTCGCTGCGGCGAAAGCAGATCTTCTAGAGGAGTCGATTAAACTGGAGAAGCTCCCTGGGAGGAGGCAGAAACTCCCAGAGAAGGAGCTTCCCAGTTACATAAAACCATACCTCTTACCCTCTTACGAAGCAACTTAGAGGGAGGGTAAGCAAAAAGAGCCTTCCCTAAGTCTCTTTTCATAGACATCCATTTCTCAGTCTCTTTCAACGAATGTCTAACCGCTTTAGATAGAACAAGTTTTGGGAGGAGAGGGTCTGAAGTTTTCCTCCTCATCAAAAAAAGTCGAAGTTGTTGGGGAGCGCGGAGCAGCTTTCTCAAAATAATCTGGGATAAGATACCAGAAGAAAACTAAGGAGACGTGAATAACACGAGAGGTGGTGTGAATCCTCCTCCTCTACTTCTTCTTCATTCTCCGATACCGCCGAAGAAGTAGACGGAACTACACCGGATCTGAAGGTTTCGAACCACCCTTGGACTCATTCATCCAGTTGGTTAACATCTCTAACTGCTTGCGCAAAGGCGCCAGAGACGAATCAAAAACAGTTAACGTAGGCTTGGAAGAGCCTAAATGTTCAGCAGGAGGCGGAAAAACTACTTGCGCCTCGCTCGGAGCCGCCGAAATTCGAGGCGAAACAGGCGCATCAGGCGTAACAGACGAAAAAGCGCCTAAAGAAACACCCTTAGAACTGCTAGCTACAGCGCTAAAACCACAATCTCTACTAGTAGTATGGAGCCGAAAAAGGCACAGATTGAGGCGACGAATGAGCCGCTAACGCCGCGGCGCAACCCTACTCTCAGGCTCCTTATACCGCTTGACTGGAGGAGGCGAAGAATCGCGGCGCCTGAACGCCTCTTTAAGGGATGCGAAACGGGCGAATCTCGCCAAGAGCGCCGCGCGACCGGAGACGAATCGCTTGAATCATTCGAAAGGCGTCTGACCGCAACACCTTTCCAACGCTTAACCGAGCCCTGTTGAGGCGCAACAGGCTCAACAAGAGAGGCGCCTGTCTGTGGGCAAATCCCGATCGACTCCTTGGACTTCCGGTATGTCTTCTCCCCGGTGCGGGGGGAGCTGGACAGTGACCTTTGTCTAGGAGACGTGTCAGGACAGACAGACGCACCCTCAACTACACTCTTACCTGAAGCCGCTTTCTCCAAAAACGTCTTAACTGAATTACCAAGTTGCAAAACCGTATTCGCTAGTACCGAAAATTTCTGATCTAACCTCGATTCCAGACTGGCAATGGTGTCGGAAGAAACTACACGGGAAGCCGGAGAAGTGGGATTAGTAGGAGGAATAGGAGGTGTAGTTAAAGGAGACATAACAATTTGAGGAGAAACAGAAGGAACAGATGCATCGCAAGACGAAGCAGAGCTAAGTCTACTTTCCCTAAGCGCTGCTTTTCTAATTCTGTCTTTAGCTAATTTCTCCGAGTATGAACTAAAAAAACTTCCATTGAGAATCAGTCCAATCACTACACTCGTTACATGTTCGATCTGCTGAACAAACCTGTCCCCTACACTTAACACATTTAGTGTGAGAATCATACTCTAACTTGGATAATCTAGTTTTACATCCTGAGATGCAAAACCTAACTCCCGACGGACTAGAATCCGACATGGCAACGCCTAAATAAAAAGCAAAATAACAACAACGCCAAAAAAACCAAAAAAGAGTACTTCACCAATTCCGAAGATCAAATCCACAAGAAAAAAAGCGAAGGAAAGTTCATCCAACCGCACCGACCACCGATGTTCACCGGACGCCGGCAGAAAAGAATTGGATTCACCTGGGCAGTTGTACCTGGTTCTCTCCCGCGAGTGGGAGGGAGATGACGTCATCACCACCAGTGTTGGCGACGCCGACGCGCTAAATTTGAAATTTAGTATCCTGCCGCTCGTGGAAATCACGGCTCTATAATTGTTCGGTAAGACACTACAATAAAACTAAAAATTACGTAAATTTTTTTTTTCCTTTTTTAGTTATTTTTAACTCTTTTTTTACTTTTACGTAGGCTTTTTTTTTTTTTTTTTTTTTTTTTTTTTTTTTATAGAATTTCAACTTCATCACCACTTTCAACATTCTGTTTTTCATCAACTTGGTTCTTCCTTTTTTATTTCAATTTTCTGTTTTTTATCACCTGGTTCTTCCTTTTTGCTTACTCCTGCTAATGCTGAAGGCCTCTTTAAAAAATAACTATTCAAAGGAAGATTGCTTCTGCCTGCTTTTGACAACGTTCCTGAAACGACTCAGGCAAACGTCATCGAACTGCGCAAGCATACGACCTGTGTGAGCCTTTTCGGGGTGTCTTTTTTCTATGAACGATTGCACTTTATGAAAAGCGGCTAAGACCTCCTTAATTTCTGCCGTTGTCATAGGCTCCTCCTCTTCATCGCCGCTGCTGGAGAACTCCTCTTGAACGACGTTATGTTGCATGGCCTCCAACTCCTTCAGGTCATCTGTCGTAAGCTCCTCTTGGTGCTCCTCGAGAAGGTCGTTGATGTCGTCCTCGTCGACGACCAGCCCCATGAACTTGCCGAGTGCAACGATCTCGTCAAGATCTGATTGCGAAACAGTTTCGGGATCGTCAACTGTTTCGGACTCAGCAGCACCAGCTTCGCCCACGTCGAATCCCTCGAAGTCTCGTCGGATACGGCATCAGGCCAGAGTTTCCTCCACGAGGAATTCAAGGTTCGCCTCGAAACCTCCTGCCATGCTTGGTCAATGAGTCGGATGCATATGACGATGTCAAAATGCTCCTTCCAAAATTCACGCAAGGTGAGGTTTGTGGTATTGGTGATGTCGAAACATCTTTTGAAAAGATGTTTCGTGTACAGCTTCCTAAAGTTCGCTATCACTTGCTGGTCCATGGGCTGGAGGAGAGGGGTGGTGTTGGGCGGAAGAAAAAGAATCTTAACGAAGGAATACTCCGCTAGGATATCTTCCTCGAGGCCAGGAGGGTGGGGAGGGGCATTGTCCAACACCAGCAGACATTTCAGGGGGAGGTGCTTCTCTTGCAAAAAAACTCTTCACAGTCGGGCCGAAACAAAGATTTACCCACTCGGTGAACAAAAGCCTCGTTACCCAGGCTATTGCATTAGCCCTACCACATCACTGGAAGATTCTCCTCAACACTTTGTGGCCCTTGAAGGCTCGAGGAGTCTCGGAGTGATACACCGTAGGGGCTTCACCTTGCAATCCCCACTGGCGTTCGAACAAAGTGCGAGCGTAAGCCTGTCTTTCATAGGCTTATGCCCGGGTAGCGTTCTTCTCTTCCTCCGTGATGTACGTCCCACGAGGCATTTTTTTTCCAAAAAAGGCCAGTCTCATCACAGTTTAAGAACCTGCTGAGAACTGTAGCCTTCCTTGGTCATCATCTCGTCGAAAGTCTTCTTAAATGCTTCAGCCGCTTTCGTGTCCGAGCTGGCAGCCTCCCCATCACGCACCACCGAATGGATGCCAGTCCGTTTACGGAATTTCTCGAACCAGCCATGCGAAGCCTTGAACTCTGGGGTTTGCGTTGAAGTCCCTTCCCCTCTGTCGTCTTCCGCCTGCGCAATCAAATCGCCGAAAATAGCACTGGCCTTGTGAGCGATTGCCGTCTCCGTTACTGTATCGCCAGCGATTTCTTTGTCTTTTATCCAGACGAGGAGCAGCCGTTCCATCTCGCGTGCACATGGCTCCATCCTTGCTTGTTGGACAAAATAGTGGGATGCCCTTCGATGGTGTAGCTGCTTTGATGGCATCCTTCTATGTGTTTAAGGATGGCTTGTCCTATTGTTGACGGATTACGGCCGTATTCCTTTGCGATCACACTCAATCGCATACGGCTTCGTACTTCTTTATGATCTCCATCTTGTCTCCAGAGACAGCATGCGCTTCTTTCCGTGAATTTCAACTTTCTTGGGACCCGTGACTACGTTAATTTACGAAAAGTTACACAAATACGTAATAATACAGTCTTCGGACAACACGATAATATGTACTGCAACGAAATCACTAAGGAATTTACGTTACTAAACGAAATCGTTGGAGCAAACGAATGCCGAATGCGTACGGTAAAGTTTCGGGTGCGAAGTGGCCGAGCTAAAGCACGCCAACACGTAGTACGTATGTATAGAAGATGCATGATGGGAGGGATGCTGTCCAATTAAAAGAAAGGATCTCATGGCTTGGCTAGCATCAGGAACCAATGGGAGAGCAGGAGGATGGTGGCGAGTCTACGATAACTAAGATGGCGGTGTGCGGCGCGAGTTTCAAAATTGTTATGGGCGAATCTCGGACTTTCAGAAACCTTTCGTATGTAGAGCACTAAAATTTTTCGTCTTTGCTTTCGTAACTTGGATTTTTTCGTAAGTTGAGCCTTTCGTATCTCGAGGTACTACTGTACTTTTCTTGGGGTTGTACACATTGATTGTACATGGTCCACCCCTGTACCATGCGGTTTTTTTCCCCTACGCAAATTTTGTTCAAATGAGCTAAGAGGGCTGGGAAGGAAGTGGCCGCTCTGTGACTGAAGCGACACCCTTTGGATTTTACGAAGACTTGATTATATTGTTGTTTCACCAATTAAATATAATCTTGACTGCACTTTGAATGCACTTAGCAATAGCCTATGTCTAACAAGCCAAACCAAGCCTGCGTAGCTATACCCATGCCTATGAAAACTATTCATTTTTCTGCCACATTATAGAATGGATATATCGGAGCTACCCTACACAGCAATACATATAAACTCAATCGTGACCCACAAAATATCCTGCAGAAGCCAAGAGTGCATAAATTTCGGTGGACCTTTCCACGATGCGAAGTGACGCCAACACTAGTACTAGGCCTACCCTATGCTAACGTTGCCAACACCTTCAGTTTAGCCTACGTTTTCATTTGAACTCTTTCTTTACATTGCATCTCAAAATACCATATACTACAATTACATACCTTTAACTTTAAGGAGTTTCATAAAAGATGCCTTCTTCGAGCAGCATTCGAGGAAAACCTTAGGCTACCTTCCATGTCTTGAGCTCATCTGTTAACTTGCAAATGTTTAATGTAGATTAAGCCTAATTGCAACATGCTTAAGCATATCAGAATATATTATATCACACGGTACTCTGATGACAGTTTTTCATTATTACTTACACAGACAATAAAACACAAATTCAAAAGAATACTACGGGAGTTATAACCACACCGAAGAAAAGTTGGCTTGGATGAATGGAAACTCTTTCGCGTCTAACTCTAAATAATAGAGTGGGCGGCAAATCAGGTCCTGAAATATAGACTCGGTAACTAGCTCCATGCACAATTACGTAATATATCACCAATAACACACACTGATTGAGTGAGTTTACACGGTAAACACCTCTACTATCGACGAAAATCCGTTTTCAATCTACTCAATATTTCCTAAATATCGTTTCCTTTTTAGATTTACTGATAATTTCACATTGCCTGGTGTTAAAACAGTAATACCGTATCAAAATTTTTATTTGCGTACACAATGACTGTTTCCCTACATGTTCATGACAACAAAACTATTCTCTCTCTCTCTCGTCTCTCTCTCTCTCTCTCTCAAAGAATTATCGACTTCACTAACATTTATGGATATTTTGAAGTTTATGATTGGCACATTACTCGTTTATTATTATTTCATTTTAATCTGTTACTGGTCTCTATTTCAGATACACATTGAAAGGGGTTTTTGTTGTGCAGTAGCTACACGTACCTACTTTATTTGCAAACTCTCGCTCTCTGTCATTCAGTGGGATAACTTCTCTGATAAGCGGGCGGTACAGATTTTGTGTTCTTACCCAATTCCTTTTCCTTGTAATTATATGAAAAACGAACAGGAAGAGGCCTTAAGGCTAGTTAATACCTACAAATGACCAGATATTTCCCGATATGGTTTTTTTTTTTTTTAACCTATTCTTGCTGGACAATAATAGTATTCCAATCTTGACCTGCTGATAGCAAATGGAAGATTCTGAGCAGTATACTACTAATAATAATAATAATAATAATAATAATAATAATAATAATAATAATAATAATAATAATGCAAGGCTATGTGATTTTCACAGAGGTCCACATGCTATATACATATATATATATATATATATATATATATATATATATATATATATATATATATATATATATAATGTGTGTGTGTGTGTGTGTGTGTGTGTGTGTCATGCCTAAAAAGAGATCATAGGCCAGGCCTTACTCAGTTTTGAAGAAATGACCGGTGTACTGTTGGAGCTGGAAGGGATCATCAATGCTAGACCAATAAGTTATATGATCAGGGATTTGAATCAGTTGGAAATGTTAGCCCCTAACCATTTGATTCAGAAAGTTCTTCCCAAGAAAAATAGTTAATTGGGAAGAGATCTCTGGTGACCCTACTTATAGACTCAGAAAGTTCACCGAGAAAAGTTTCCTGTAGCCCAGGTTGTGCGACAACCTGCGGAAAAGATGGGAGGGCGTATTTAACAATGTTAATGTCAAGATTTTTAGTATTATGAGATCTTTATAAGCTTCCTAGGCTCTTGAAGGGCCATTTACATAGGCTCCATCGGATGCCAATTAGAGTGCAAAATATATTTAACAATTATATTTCAATAAATATACCGTTATATTAATATATACAAGTTATGTCATACAAAAATATTAACGAAACAAGGATCACAGCATTATAAGAAATAGATGATTAGCGACACGCTGCATTAGAGCCGACATCATTCTGTAAATACATTAACACTGCATCAGAACCCCATAACACTCAAGCATACAGATTTAAATAAATGTATAAAAGTAGATTAAATACTATAAAAAATTAAACTATAATAAAACACAATAGAATCTTACAAGTTGGTAAGTGGAGGGCTGCTTTTTTAGTTATCTGTCAAAATTTTACAGCTTCACTCTATACCTCGGATGCTATAGAACACCAACTACCTAAGGATACAAAACTGAAGTTAAACCGACACCTTTCGACAACTCCATCTATTGACAACTTTGTTCAAGGCTTCTTATATAAGACAATACTTCGACAGTTAAGACAGACCCATTAAGTAGAGGAATGACACATAGCTCCAGGCACATCCATGACGAGGGACCAAGGAGCAAGTGGAAGTGGGGCCGAGTGATCAAGTTATAAATGGGGAGAGACAAGGTCCAAAGAGTGGCTACTCTAACAATGACCCATAGCCAGCTCATGAGACCTGTAAATTATAATAAAGTCATACCCCCAAGAGCTGTGGCAGGAGATAGAAGAAATTAATCCAGTAAAAAAAAGACATTCAGTCAAGTATCTGCCTGAGCAGGAATGCTCAGATAACTGCAGAAGCCGAAAAGGCATTCATAAGAACAGGACTATTGTAAATGTTGTAGATACGAGTTTCTCTTGCAGGGGGTATTTTAAAACTTTGACAAGTAACTGTACTTTGCCACTAGCTGAAATGTACTTTTGTATATTTTCCTCATTTACGTAAAGTGGAAATGTGTACTGTGTGAAAGGATGATATGTTTTGTTATAATTGTGAATTTCGGTTAATGGCAGAACCCCCCCCCCCCCCCAAAAAGAACCCCCCCCCCCCCCCCCCAACAATATCCAGGGACTGCCTGTAGTTGAAAAAAGTGCTGTTTGGTTATTTTATGTATTAGATTGTCAGTATACATGCAATAGTGCTGAAGTACCGGTCATCGGTTGTTTGTTGATTCGATAGTTAGTCAAACGGTTTGATGTCGGTTAATGACAGAGCCATGAGTGAGCAGTCATAGCTAAGATATCACCCAAGCAAGACATTGTCCTGCGCTCTTCACAAGTCATCAGGGTCTTTGAGTCTAAGCCACTTAAGTATTCCTTTCATCTGAACGTTCATTTAGGGAAATTCCTTTGGGAGATATGCATACCCTAAGAATGGGGAGAATTTCCTTGTAGTGATCTTAGATAGGGATTACGAAATAGTACTAGAGATAGTGCTAACGCTGATCTCAGACAACTCAGGCTAGAATGACGAGTCTGCCATTCACATTAATAGTAAGTTTATATTATCTATAGATTCATTATGCACACAATGCAATACAATGTCTTCAATGTTATCTAGAATGAGTGAAGTAACCTGGGTGTCGTAGTATAGAACTTAGGCTACGATCAGGTTAGTACTTTTCAATTAATTTTAGGCTATACGATCTCTTGTGATTTGAAATGTTCTACTTATTTTGAAGTTTTGAAGTGAGTCGTAATAGCCAAACAGGGAGTGTTCTATGAAAAATCCTTGAGAGATGCCTCTCTTTGGGGCAGAAAGGAAGGTCACTAAGGAGTCTTAAGCCAAAGACTAGGTTCAATAAACACAGAATTTCCTGCATTCCAGCAGAAAAACGTGAACAAATCCGGCTATGCTAAGAAGTGCCTAGTTAAAAAAAAAAAAAAAAAAAAAATGCTTATACCAAGAGTAGTTTAATAGTTTTATAACAAAAAGTGCAATTTGTCAAAAAAATTTTATGAAAATACAAAATTTTTTTTTTTAATATTTCTCAGTGAAAAATCCCATGAATAGAAGAATTTTCCATGAATAATGGGTATAGTATATGGTACATCTGCAAATAGTGGGGGTTTATCTTTCTAAAGGGATGAAGTGAGACATGAGCCAGTTCATCTATCCCATCCCATAAAAGGCCTTGTTAAGGAAACAAAAACCTTATCAAGGATCCTGGGCAAAGGAGGGAGTCCGTCAAACTCGTACAAAACACTATCAGTGTCCAGCACACATCACTGAAGAGAACAGCTTCAATGGTGTTAGCTCAATTAAATAGTGCAAATAATCAAACTCTTGAAATGAGCAATAGGAAAGGGGCTTGGCAAACACTATTGCACCTCTCTTAGCTGGAAAAAAACAAGGACGCTAAAAGCTGGATCAGGATTAGTGGGCAAAGTAAATCCCCTGTTCAAACACCATAGTCTTCCTAGCAAATGGCAAGGGAGACAAGAGGACTTTCAAAAGGAGAATCTTTGGCTAAACATGCCCACTGAGTCAAATGTCCCAAGTATAGAAACAGTATTTAATGGATGGATTGAAGAATTTGTCTAAGCACCACCGACTAATTCCTTAAAACTGAAAAGGAGACAAGGGAGAGGGCTGACAGGAAAGACAAAGACACACATAGCCCGATAAATAAATGGTCTCCCAACACGAAGAGCAAAAGTTCTCCTAATCCAGCTGACGGAGAATTATTGTCAAAGCTCTCTCACTAATAGGATTCACAGACTCCTTGCACAGGCTCGCTGAAGTGTCATGTGTAGTCACTGAAGATTTGGACTCTAACACCCATGCAGAGTTGCACACAACCATTCAGACTTGCAACCAACCGTGCAGACTCACCGACACCCGAGCAGACTCACTGAAGGCCAAGGGTAACCTTTGGACTTGCAGACAACTCTGCGGACTCCCGTGGACTCTCATAAACCACTCAGACCCACCGCCGACCGTACGGACACCTGCAGGCTTGCAGACAACCATGCAGACTCGCTGCCTGCCATCCAGACAACTGCACAGACTCGCACAGACTCGTTCAGACTCTCAAACCCCTCAATAAACTCTCGCTGTTTGTGGAAACTCACGGAATACCAGGCAAAAAACAAATATCTGGCAAAATTAGCTTGAGCTTGAAAACCACACAGGAATGGGATCTGACACAACAATGCAATAGTCAAATCAAACTTAAATAATCAGTGTTAAGAGGGGAGAACTAGCACAAATGCTAACTCTGATAATAAACTACAGGCTTAGGACTGCTAGTGATGGAAGCAGGTGTAAAGCCATGGACTCTAGCAAGAGTGAAGCCATGCAATAGCAGGCATGGCATCTAGCAAGTTGGTTGACACGAATCCTTGCCAGCACTCGCAGCAGATCGCAACTAGTAATTTGGCTCAAACAAATCATTAGAATAACCATGGGAAAATGGCGTCAAATACAAAATCTAGATCTATATGAACAGTTCCATGAAACTGCGATCCAACTCTGTACATGGAAGACTGAAAGCAAAGGCAGGAGACAAGAGGGGACAGTCCAGTAACATCCTGGGATGTTAGTCCTCATCTGGAAACACCCAGGACTACCAGGCCTGTCAGCAGGTGGAGCCGATGGGACAGGGCAAGGCTACATTCGCAGTGTCCCTGCCAATACATTGGACACACACATAACATCTCAAATTGTTGCATACAATTCAATCATATATTCAACCGAATCCATATCACTGCATTAAATGTAGCCTACTACCTGAGCTGATATTTTGGTGTATACTAGAAGGATCTGTATCTACTACAGAAGAAACTGTAGACTGATCTCTAACTTTTTGAGCTGGTGTTAATTCTGAAGAAAACCTAGATTCAAGACTGTCCTTTTACTCTCTCGCAAGTCTTTCCCTTCTAATTTGGCAATTTGTTCTCTCTAACTCTCCCAAAGACCAACCGTTGCAATGATGACAAAGGCTGTCAGATTTATAAATTCTCTCTTGATGATCTATGCAAGATCATGAGCTGTACGTCAACTACTAAGTATATAATTACCAATCTGATGATGCAAGATCGTACGTATGTATGTCAATTACCAATTTGGTCTTTAAATGTACCTTACACAATCAAACATACCTTACACAATCAAACGTACCTTACACAATCTAACAAATTTCGATTGGGAACATAGTGAAGAAGAATCCATATTGCCGAATACAGACTAAAACCATTCTATCCAGAAAACAAACACAACTTTTTAGATCACTTGTCTACCCACCTGGCCATGTTCATCAACAAGAGATGACTGATTAACCAAAACACTAGCTGATTTACCCCATCCCCACTTAAGGATAGGGAGTAACTATTGTGAGCATTTCACCTGTTAACAATTGGAGCCAATTTTAACTCTTGTAGAACCTGTGCCAAGTAGCCGCAGACAAAGCTAATGATCTGGGGGGGGGGGGGGGGGGGGGGGGGGGGGGGGGGGGGGGGGGGGGGGGGGTGTTCACCTCAAAAATTAAGTATTGGAAAATAGAAAAACTAGGTATCATAAACATTCTTTCTAAAAACTTTCAGCATAAGTGAAACATCTGCTTTGGAAATTTTCTGAATAAGCTATATAAATCTTGCAAGCAACATTAAACAGTATATACAGCATTCCCTCTGTAATCTGCATATGCATTGCACATAACTGCAAGCACCCAAAACATACATGGATAAAATATACCTGGATTAAAAAATAATAAAAAAGAAAGAAAAAAAAGCTGCTTTGCAAGGCTGTTTCAAGCCGAAAAATGATATTGTAATGATACAATTAAGTTTGTTCATACTTACCTGGCAGATATATATATAGCTGATAATTTCCGACACCGACAGAATTTAAAACTTACGACACACGTAGTGGGAGTCAGGTGGTTAGTACCCATTCCCGCCGCTGGGAGGCGGGTATCAGGAATCATTCCCATTTTCTATTCATAATTTTTATTTCCACTGTCTCCTGAGGGGAGGTGGGCGGGCGGTACTTAATTATATATATCTGCCAGGTAAGTATGAACAAACTTAATTGTATCATTACAATATCATTTTGTTCATGCAACTTACCTGTCAGATATATATATAGCTGAATCCCACCTTTGGTGGTGGGAGAGACAGAATAGAGGATTTAGGAAACACATATGTGCAGATAATTGATATCTTGATTCCTTACCTGTTAGCATAGCTGGCTTCGTGATTACTGCCACGTAAGTCTGCTTGTGCTACTAGAGTTGCCAGCAAGGTAGAGACCTATGAAGCTGGTGCACTCCAGATGATCTGTCAACAGGGGCGAGACCACGACGTGACTAGACCATGGACCATACTAATGAGGGCAACGAGACAAAAATACCACCACCTGGCTTAGTTTACCAAAGGTATCCCACTTAACTAAGCTAATGGAAGGGAGACCCGCCCCAGGCGGTCACCCACCACACCATAGACACAAATTAAAAACCCCCTAATCCCTAAAGGATAGGGATGAGTGTTACCTCCTGCCCCAAAACAGTGTCTGCAGCAATGTATGGTCCGAGGGAGAAGCAATTTTCGTATGTCACTTTCACCTCCCGCAGGTAGTGTGAAGCGAACACCGAATTGCTTCTCCAAAATGTGGCATTCAAAATATCTTTGAGAGCCATATTTTTTGTGAAAGGCTACCGAAGTAGCAATAGCTCTCACTTTGTGAGCTTTTACTTTCAGAAGCTTTAAATCACTGTCACTACACTTATTATGCGCTTCTTGAATCGTATTCCTGATGAAGAACGCCAGTGCGTTTTTCGACATAGGAAGATCAGGTTTCCTCACTGAACACCACAAATTGTCCGATGAACCTCTGCAAGCTTTAGTTCTCTGCAGATAGAACTTTAGAGCCCTGACAGGACACAGGAATCTCTCACGTTCGTTCCCAACTATATCTGCCAACCCTTTGATTTCGAAGGACCTCGGCCACGGGTTGGAAGGATTCTCGTTCTTTGCTAAGAAACATGGGACTTAAAGAACACACCGCACTACTTTCTGAAAAGCCGATCTGCTTGCTAATGGCCTGAATTTCGCTAACCCTCTTCGCCGTCGCCAGAGCGGTTAGGAAGATCGTTTTCTTCGTCAGATTCCTGATAGAAACTGAATGAAGCGGTTCGAAGTTACTCGACATCAAATATTTGAGTACCACATCCAAGTTCCAACGAGGGTACTTTAGGCTGGACTACCTTCCTAGTTTCGAACGATCTAATGAGATCGTGAATGTCCCTATTATTAGACAAATCGAGTCCTCTGTGTCTAAGACTACAGAAAGCACGCTCCTGTAGCCTTTAATAGTCGGAACAGCCAACTTCACTTCTTCTCTCAGATGAAGAAGGAAGTCAGCTATCTGGCTCACAGAGGTTGTGGTGGAGGAAATGCCCTTCTTCCTGCACCAGGATCTGAAGACAGCCCACTTCGATTGGTACATAGCGATCGAGGAGGGCCTCCTTGCAGTGGCAATCGCCTTCGCCACCGGTCTTGAAAAACCCCTCGCTCTGGCCAACTTCTTGATAGTCTGAACGCAGTCAGACTCAGAGCGGGGAGGTTTTTGTGGTACCTCTCGAAGTGGGGCTGTCTGAGTAGATCTTTCCTTAAGGGTAGAGTCCTCGGAAAGTCTACCAGGAAGGACATCACCTCTGTGAACCAGTCGGCTGCCGGCCAGAAGGGGGCGATGAGTGTCATCCTCGCTCCTTCCGATGCCGCAAACTTCCTCATCACTTTCCCCGAGGATCTTGAGCGGGGGAAAAGCGTATATGTCTAGGCCCGACCAACTCCAAAGTAGGGCGTCTACTGCGACTGCTCCCGGGTCCAGAACTGGCGAGCAATAGAGTTGAAGTCTTCTCGTCCTGGACGTTGCGAAGACATCCACCTGTGGACAGCCCCACAGATTCCACAGCGACTGGCAAACCTCTTGGTGAAGGGTCCACTCTGTCGGCAACAGCTGTCCTCGTCGACTGAGAAGGTCCGCCCGAACATTCTGTACTCCTGACACGAACCTTGTCAGGATCGTGACTTCTTGTCTTTTTGCCCACAACAGGAGTTCCTTTGCGATGGCAAACAGAGAAGGCGAGTGAGTTCCCCCTTGATTTCTTAGGTATGCCAGCGCTGTGGTGTTGTCCGCATTGATCTGAACGACTTTGCCGGATACTTCTTCCTGGAAAAACCTGAGAGCCAGATAAATGGCTGACAGCTCTTTCAGATTGATGTGCCAGGACACCTGTTCCCCTCTCCAGGTGCCCGACACTTCTTTCCCTCCTAGTGGTTGCTCCCCAACCCGTGGACGACGCGTCGGAAAACAACACTAGGTCGGGGTTCCGAAGTTTGAGGGAGAGCCCTTCTGCGAGCTCCCGAGGATCTGACCACCAAACTTAGGTGATCCTTCACCTCTCTCGTTAAGCACAAGATCGCCTCCAGATCTTGCTTGTTCTTCCAACTGTTGGCTAGGAAGAATTGAAGAGGTCTGAGGTGGAGCCTTCCCAGAGAAACAAACTTCTCCAGTGAGGAAATGGTCCCCAGCAAACTCATCCATTCCCTCACCGAGCATGTTTCCTTCCCCAGAAAGGTCGCCACTTTCTCCAAGCATTGAAGTTGTCGCCCCTGGGACGGAAAAGCCCGAAAAGCCACTGAGTCCATCTGAATCCCCAGATAGACTAAAGATTGAGACGGAGTCAAATGCGACTTTTCGAGGTTTACCAGAAGCCCCAGGGACTTTGCTAACGTCATGGTCGTGTGCAGGTCCTCCAGACACCGTTCAAGCGATGAGGCTCGAATAAGCCAGTCGTCTAGGTAGAGAGAGATCCGTATATTCTCCAAATGAAGCAGCCTTGCTACGTTCTTCATTAGAATGGTGAAAACCATCGGCGCTGTGGTCAGACCGAAGCAAAGTGCCCTGAATTGGAATACCTTCCCTTCAGGACAAATCGCAGGTATTTCCTTGATTGGGGATGGATGGGGACGTGAAAATACGCGTCTTGGAGGTCCAGTGAGACCATCCAATCCCCGGTCTCAAAGCTGACAGCACCGATTGAGTCGTCTCCATCTTGAATTTCTTCTTTATCACAAAGAGATTTAGACTGCTGACATCGAGGACGGGTCGCCACCCCCCCGAATGTTTCGGCACCAGGAACAGGCGGTTGTAAAACCCTGGTGATTCCAGGTCGAAGACCTGTTCTACCGCTTGCTTCTCGATCATTTGTTCCAGCAGATCGAAAAGCACTTTCTGCTTCTCTCCTCGATAAGAGGTAGACAAATCCTTTGGTGTTGAGGATAGCGGGGGCGACTTCAAGAACGGGATCCTGTACCCTTTCCTCACGACATCCAGCGACCAAGGGTCGGCATCTCTCTCTTCCCAGGCTCTCGCGAATCGAAGAAGCCTGGCTCCTACCGGCGTCTGAAAGGACTTCCGCTCACTTCCTACTCTTTGACGGAGCAGGGGTTTTTCCTCTGGAAGAGCCTCTTCCTCGGGAGGCTGCTTTCGAGGAAAGTCCAGCACGAAAGGGCTTCGATTTCTTGGCAAACGAAGCTCCAAAAGATGAAGCCGCTGCTGGCCTTCTAGAAGACTGAGCCAGAAGATCTTGCGTTGCCTTTTCCTGAAGGCTTGAAGCTATGTCCTTAACCATAGCCTGGGGAAAGAGATGGTCTGAAAAAGGAGCGAAGAGCAAGTCCGCCTTTTGCGTTGGAGAGACGGATTTGGCCGTGAAGTTACAAAAGAGCGCTCTCTTCTTAAGAATCCCCGAGCTAAAGTGCGTAGCCAACTCCTCAGAACCATCCCTGACGGCCTTGTCCATACAAGAAAGTACGCTGGACAGCTCCCCCAGACTAATAGTATCAGAACTCCTTGACCTGGCATCTAAAACTCCAAGACACCAGTCAAGAAAGTTGAAGACCTCTAGAGTCCTGAAGAGGCCTTTTAGGTGAAAGTCGAACTCGTTATGGGTCCACGTGACTTTTGATGAAGACAGAAGGGCTCTTCTGGAGGCGTCTACGATGCTCCCAAAGTCACCTTGAGCAGAGGCTGGTAGTTTAACGCCTATGTCCTCTCCTGTCTCATACCACATGCCTCCTTTACCACAGAGTCTTGAAGGCGGTAAAGCTAAAGAGGACTTTCCTGACGCTTTCCTCTTCTCCATCCATTCATTGACTTTCCGGAACGCTTGCTTCGTGGAAAGCGACTTCTTCATTTTAATGAACCCCGATGCCTTCGTTGCCTTAAAAGAAGAAAATTGAGAAGGAGGAGTACGAGGGGCTTCCGGTTGAAAAGTTTCTCCGAACTCCGACTGTAGCAGACGCATCAAAACTTTATAGTCCGATGAGACAGTAGCTGTTTGTTGTTCTTCCTCTGCTTCTACTAAATCGTCGCTAACTCCTTCCTCAGAAACTGGAGAAGTAGGAGGAAACTCTGAAGAAAACTGACGCCCATGAAGGGTTCCTTCATCCACCTGAACTTGCATCGGTGAGGGACTGGTGTCTACCAGCGCGCGCTTGGCGTCCGAATCCGCACGTTTGGCGCCGACAGGTGCGCGCTCGACTTCTACCAACACACGCTTGGCGTCCACTGGCGCGCACCGAGCGTCCACTAGTGCACGCTTGGCTTCCACTGGTGCGCGCCGAGCGTCAGTCAGCGAACGGCTGCCGCTCACTGGTGCACGTTTATCCACAACAGGTGCGCGTCTGGCGGCACCTGAAGCGCGCTCCACTTGCACAGAAGCGCGCTCAGCGTCGATCACTCGCTTGCGAACATGCGAAGACTTGCTGAGAGATATATCATCCTGAGAGCGAGAAGCGAACTTCTCATCCTCCTCTAGAAGAGCTGCTGGGGAGCAGATCGAACTCTAGAGGGAGACTCGAACGAAGAGAGAGGCGAGCGAGGAGAAAGAGCGGGTCTTGACTTCTTCACAGGAAGCTTCTCATCCTTCCTACGACGCGGAAGAGCCTCTCTAGCAGCAAGAGCGTCCTGAAGTTGCTGCTGCAGTGACTGAATCATTCTCTTGTTAGGCGAATCTTCCTGCTCTGGGGAGGGACTGATCCTGTGAGCAGGAGAGCGGCGAGGGGACGCCCCCCTCCTCCTCCCAGGTACGGCCTCTTCCCGAGCTCTGGAGCGACCGTATCGCTCACACGAGCTAACTGAATCCAAGTCCGAAGACTCCCTACGCCTTTTCTGCGGCGGAAAAGCAGCGAACGCACTGTCAGGCGAAGATCGCAAAAGCGGCGAACTAGGACGTGAAGCGTTCAACATTACGCGCCGTCCTTTTCCAGCGGACGTGAAGCACCTTGAGAACTCCACCCTTTACGTGGGGATGGGATCCCAAGCCTCCGATGACGAAAAACACTCCATTGAGGAGGCTCGTGCACGCGCACGCTCCCTGGCAGTCTGGGGATTTTCATCAGTAACTGCCGAAGGCACGTCAGATCGGTGGGGGTTCCTTGTAACCCTCCTTCGGCTTTCGACATGCTCCCTCCCCAGGTCCTGGGAGTCAAGCAGAGGTCCAGGCCTAGAGGCGAAACGAGGCCGATCTGACGCACCCTCCACTACACAAGGGGTATCACTGCACTTTTGCACGTCACCTTTGCTCTCACGAGCCAACACTTTTGATTCTAGATTACGAATCGACTCCAATATTAAGGATAAAGTATTACTCTCTACAGACACTGTTTCAGGGCCCGGAGGCAAAACTACAGGGTTAGGAGCATTAACAGAAGGAGGGTTAACAGGAGAAACATTAATATCTTGAACGCCTGAAACACTCCTGGAGGAAGACCTCCTTAACCTATCCTTTTCAAGTTTCCTAAGATAGGTCTCATACGCCTTCCACTCAGAATCTGTTAGTCTTTCGCACTCCTTGCAACGGCTTTCATACACACATTCATGCTCCCTGCAACTCTTACATACCGTATGTGGGTCTACTGAAGCTTTCAGTAGCCTACCTCTACAATCAGTTCTAGAGCAGAACCTAGCGCTAGCTGTACTAGACCCTGACATATTATTACAAGAAAAGTCCAAACCAAAATCAAATCAATCCACTAATAACGTGTGCCTAGCCACCGATCCAATCAATTAATCCAAAAAAAAGAACCAAAAGGGATACTCAAGTAGCAATAAGTTTCCAAATCCAGACGGAGGTGCTGTAAACAGATGTTCACAACACCGGCGACAGAAAAATTATGAATAGAAAATGGGAATGATTCCTGATACCCGCCTCCCAGCGGCGGGAATGGGTACTAACCACCTGACTCCCACTACGTGTGTCGTAAGTTTTAAATTCTGTCGGTGTCGGAAATTATCAGCTATATATATATCTGACAGGTAAGTTGCATGAACAAAATGAGACTTTTTAATTACCACACTGGAAACAGGTACTGCGGATGGATGGATTAAGATAATAGCATATGGGGGGTGGGTTGGAATAGATTAAGGAGGACGGTCCCATTGAGAAAGTAGTACTGTGGGGGGATAGATCAAGATAATAGCATATTAGGGTAGGGGTGGATGGATGGGGGGGGGGGGGGGGGGCAGATTTAGGAGGGCCCTTGTCTGCTTGCGATGGATTTACCCTAACCTAACCTCAAACACTGTACCCTTTTACAGGAGCCAGGTCCTCTACTACCTTCAACACCCCCCACAACCCAAACTAGGGTGACTGGGCCTTCTCTAGCTGCAGGCTAAAGACCACTCACCTAACCTAACATAAGGGGCAGATCCTTACCTAACCTAAACCTAAGACATTGGCCTTACCTAGCCAGGAGGAACTCCATAAACTCGGCACTTAATTTAACGTAATAGAGTTGCTACCCAAACAAATCAAACTTAACCTTGGGAACAATGTCCTCATCTAGCCCACAACCTACTATGTAAGTAAGCAGGTCTATATTACAACCTATTTCATAATGTCATTTAAAAAAACTTCAACATAATCACAACTAGAACTTACAGAAGTACCATGGGCAAGATAGTAGTAATTACGTATGCATTTTCTTATGTTTTAATGTGTCTTGAATGATTATGATAGTAATTCATGTGGGAAATGAGTTGTTTTGAGTTATTCTACAACCCTACTACATCCAACAAAAACAACTCATTTCCCACATGTATTAATATCGTGAACATTCAAAACATATTAAACACAAATACATAATAACTTTGGAAAAACTGAGTTGGTACTGTTGTTAAGATACTTAAGAAAAAGTGAGTTGGTGCTGTTGTCAAAATAAGCCAATTGGTTACAAAAGACACAATTCCGGACCTAGCGGATCTCCGCTATTGACACGGAACACTACTGGAAGGTGACACTGCTTCGTTATTTTTTTTAACATGTTTTCAGTAAGGGGGTGGGGAACGGCGCTTCATGCCTTATCTGCATTTTAAAAATTCTTGGCAATATCTAACATACAGACAAGCAGTAATAGTGTTGCGCTGCATACTAGCCACAGGAGTTACAGATGGTTAGCAATTACCGTACCAATAGCCACTTCCTTTATCTAAACTAAATTTATACAGTATTGGTTACTACACTTTAATCATTCCACTGTTGCATGTAAAACTCCATGTTACCTTGGAAAATCAATGCATTGCAGTTCACATTCATAAAAAATATGAAGACCCCAAAAATACTCAAAATTATAGGAGAAACACAGAGTGGACATAACTTCATTCCATGAAAGTAAGAACCAACATTCCATGAAAGACAACCAAATTACAAGAGAAAATGTATAACACCTGTAAAATTTTCCCCTGTCATGTGACTCCTGGATATGGGACGTAACTAACCACAGTGCAATTTTAAGGAAAAACAAACTTGTGTCAGAACCACAATTCAATTTTCAGGAAAAACAAATTCGCATCAGAGCACTGACACGGCCGTGTCAGTGTTAAAAGTAAACAAAAACATCTAGAAATATTTCGAGGATGGTGATTATATATATACATTCATATCTTGGATGTGATGGACTTCACCAAAAAATGTTCCGAGACAATGTAATCAGTATTTATGCCAAATGCACCTATAATACTGAACTACTTATAGAAATAAGTTGGAACTGTTGCAAAATGATATTGGAATGTGGAGTGAATTAATAACAAAATGTGTATAATTACAAAATAAGCATTATGGAGTTTCAGTTGTGATGACAGTAGGGATAGATCAACAGATTAAAGGTAAAAATGCATTTCAGTCCAAAACATGACTGGGGAATAAGACGTCTCACGCTTTCACTAGTATAGGCAACAAAGAAGGCTGGGAAGGAAGTGGCCGTTCAGTGACTGAAGAGTGGCTCATGTTCTGAAGTGACACCCTTTTGGATTCAAAACTGCATTGAACACGTATTTTACGAAGACTTCACATGCATATTTTAGTTCGTATGGCGATTTCATATATCTCATTTTGTTGATGAATCTTCGATCTTTTGAAAGGTATATTTAAAGCCTTAATTATACTGTTGTTTCACCATAAAAATATAGGGTAATTCTAAGCCCGCATTCCGCGGTACAGTAGACTATGGCAGTTGACGTTTTCCTATGTTATTTTACCTGCTGAACAAGAATTTAAAGTAATATTTATTTGGTCGACTGTAATTAAACCGTAAATTACCTCTGAAGACTACTTGACAGTACAAGGAGTACGATGTACCAACTACAGAGTTCAAAGGTAAATAACAGATTAGTTACAGTTGACTGGAAAAATATTACCTTAAACTCTTGTAAAGTAAGCAAAATAACATAGGAAAACGTCAATTGCCATAGTCTACTTTGACTGAACAATCTAGAAGTGTTGGTTCGGGGCCATGAAACATAAACAAACCGCCATATTTGAATGCTGGTAGGGGGTTTGGGATACATAACTAACAGGGAGCCTTATATCTGGTGAAGGGGGGCGGGGTACCAGAAGAGGAAGGCAGAGGTACGAGTTGGTAAAGCCACGCTGGGATATGGTGGTAAATAATTCCCAATAAATATCACCAACATCAAAAGCACTAAACCTTTGGAACACTAAAACACAATATAACAAAGTACATAAAGATTAGGAACCTTACCTTAAAGGGGTGGAGGATAGAGTTCAGCAGCCGCTTTCACAAAGGCATGGATCCTCGTCTTGGGGTCGTGGAAGTGGATTTTAAAGTACACCACTGCTGTGATCTTGACAGTATATTACCAACCTTTCATACTGGCCTGAGTAATTGGCGGAAATGGCCTTATAACTAACGAAACAGTTAACACATGTACGGGGCAGAGTCAAGTTAGTAGTAATGAAGCCCAGAGGAGGTGAGGTGCCTGGGAGTGCTTTTGCCATCTGGCTGGTTGATAAGTGAAGTGAGACACTGGCAAGTTTGTCAGGAGGAAGGAGTGGGGGGGGGGGGGGGGGGGGGGGGGGGGGGGGAGACCACGAAACAGAGTAGGGAGGATAGGATAGGGTGGGGGGTAAAATATTCACGTTTGTGAAAAAAAAAAACCACAAACACTGTATTGTAATGGGTGGACAATATGGGAAATGAGGAAGGCCTGTTTGGGGGTACGTAATCGAACTTGACAAATGTTGAGTGAAATCGTACAAACATAGCTTCTTTTATGTTTATGAAACCAAAG
>NC_061090.1:50600273-50611890 GCF_015104395.2 Macrobrachium nipponense | reverse complement strand
TGTTTATGAAACCAAAGTTATCGTGTATTATTATTAAAGTAAAAAATATTGCAATGAAACCTTACAGTAGGAACATATTTTACATAAGAGCTAGTAATCCATACATACATGAAAATATATATATCTATACACGGTTTTTTACATCTGGTATTTATACATCTGGTACTTAAGTATAAATTATCAAGTACAAGTCTAAGGCCATTTTAGTGAATAATGAATAGAATATTATCAAGTTTTAAGGATCAGAGTGGCCAGTTCAGGGGGTGATTGAACATAACAAGAAATGTTGAGGACAATTGTAAAAATTGTGTAACCTAACCAGTGGGCTCCTCCCATCCCCATAGCCCCCCTTAAAGGAAGGCAATCTTAGAAGTGTAACATATAGGTTAGGATAGTAACCAAACCAACCTAACCTAGTAGAATGTGTTACCTGAACGGGGGGGCTTGGCTCCCCCGTAACCCCCCTTAAAGGAAGGTAATCTTAGAAGTGTAACATATAGGTTAGGATCGTAACCTAATCAACCTAACCTAACCTAACCTAACCTAGTAGAACATGTTGCCTGGCCGGGGGAGGCGGACTTCTTAGAAGTGTAACATATAGGTTAGGATCGTAACCTAACCAACCTAACCTAACCTAACCTAGTAGAACGTTGCCTGACCGGGAGGGGGAGGGGCTCTGCCTCCTCGTATCCCCCCTTAAAGGAAAGTAATCTTAGAAGTGTAACAGAGGTTAGGATCGTAACCTAACCATTCTAATCTAATAGAACCAGAAATTATGGGTCAGACAGGCATGAAAAGGTGAATATAGAAAAAAAGAAGGGAGAAAAAATGCATGTGTGAATTGGAATGTTTGTAAAATGAAAAGAAGTAATAACAATTTCACGAAAAATGTAATACCAACAGTTTCAAAAAATGTAATACCATCAATTTCACGTCAGTGACAGAAAGGTCTCGAAACGTCCTAAAACCGCCTTCTAGTCCCACCTCTCAGGAGACTTTCAGTGGCCTGCCCTCAATTGTAATGTAACATTGTAAGATATATAAGCCAACATTACGAAGTGAGAACAGGTCAGTGCACATATTAAACAATATTATGATAAATGGAACAGAAATAAAAGCTTGAAATATTACACAATTACAAAACAAATGAGGAAAAGGAATATATGTAACAAAGCATGAATCCTCCCCAAAAACCTCCTATCGCAACGTAGGGTTAATAATGCATCATGATTGGTTAAATACATGTAACCCCCTACAAAACCCCCATCATTTATCTCCTTAATTAAGAAGTTTGTGTCTGAACTAAAAGCTCCCTTATATCTCAGCGCATGTGCAGTAGGATTGACGCATGCGTAGTAGGATTCGTAAAAGCAGTAGCAATAAGTGGATTTTGGCTATGTAACGGCTCCATTATTGGTTTATTTATCGCTTTATTTAAGCTTGTATTTCGTGTTTCAAATGCCATAAATAAGAGGAAATGACACAATAACTACAAAACCTTCCCCCAAGTGTTTTACCCCACCCAAAACCCCGCATTCCCATCGGTTCCCCTTACCGTAGGATAGAGTTCAAAGGTAAATTACACATTAAATACAGCCGGCCGAAATAATATGATCTTAAAATTCCTGTTCAGGAGGTAAAACTGTATAGAAAAACATCAACTGGCATAGTCTAGTTCGCCGCGGAATAAGGGCTTAGATCTACCAAATATAGTTTAAAATGCCGTTTATCTGCGAGCCACTAGCTAGCCTGTGTCACGGTCGGGTCGTTTACCCTAACCTTTCACATGAAAGTATACCGTCTACGCCTCTAGCTGCAAGGGCTAGGCAAGGGACAGGCTAATCTTGACTGCACTTTGAATACACTCAGCAATAGCCTATGTCTAACAAGCCAAACCAAGCCTGCCTAGCTATACCCAGGCCTAAGAAAACAATTCCGTCTTTCTTCCACATTACAGAATGGATATATGGGAGCTAGCCTACACAGCAGTACACAAAAACTCAATCGTGACCCACAAAATATCCTGCAGAAGCCAAGTGCATAAATTTCGGTGGACCTTTCCACGATGCAGTGACGCCAACACTAGTAGTAGGCCTATCCTATGCTAACGTTGCCTACACCTTCAATTGGTTTGGCCTATGTTTTCATTTGAACTCTTTCTTTACATTGTATCTAAAAATACATTGCATCTAAAAAATACCATATACAATTACGTACCTTTAACTTTAAGGAGTTTCATAAGAGATGCCTTCTTCGAACAGCTTTCGAGATAAACCTTAGGCTACCTTCCATGTCTTGAGCTCATCTGTTAACTTGCAAATGTTAAATGTCGATTAAGCCTAATTGCAGCATGCTTAAGCATATCAGAATATATTATATCACACGGTACTCTAATGACAGTTATTTTTTTACTTACACAGACAACAAACACAAATTCAAAACAAAACAAATACAGAAGTCATAACCACACCGAAGAAAAGTTGGCTTGGATCATTTGGATGAATGGCAACTCTTCACGCGTCTTACTGATAGTGGCAAGTCAGGTACTAAAATATAGACTCATCACTAGCTCCAGGCATAATTACGTTATATATCACCAACAGCATGAGCGAGTTTACGCATTAAACACCTCTACTATCGACGAAAATCCGTTTTCAATCTACTCAATATTTCTTCACAAGAGGGCAAACATTTGAACGTATCTAATATACTGTATTTCTATCTCATTTTAGTGTTAGTCCATTGTCCTCAATATCGTTTCCCTTTTAGATTTACTGGTTATTTCATTATGCCTGGTGTTAAAAGAAGAGTAAAACCATAATCAACATTTTTGTTTACGTACACAGTAACTCTCCCTACATGTTCATGACACAGCAAAATCTCTCTCTCTCTCTCTCTCTCTCTCTCTCTCTCTCTCTCTCTCTCTCTCTCTCTCTCTCTCTCTCTCTCAGAACTATCGACTTCCCTAACATTTATGGATATTTTGAGTTTATGATTGGCACATTACTCGTTTATTATTTCATTTTAATCTATTACTGGTTTCTATTTCAGATACACATTGAAAGGGGGTTTGTTGAGTAGTAGCTACATGTACCTAATTTATTTGTAAACTCTCGCTCTCTCATTCAGTGGGATAACTTCTCTAATAAGCAGACGGTACAGATTTTGTGTTCTTACCCAATTACTTTTCCTTATAATTATATGAAAAAAAAATCAACAAGAAGAGACCTTGAAGGCTAGTTAATACCTACAAATAACCAGATATTTCCCGATGAAGTAATTTATTTTTTTTACCTATTCTACTGGAATGAATAGTATTCCCATCTTGAACTGCCGATAGCAAATGGAAGATTCTGAGGAGTATAATAATAATAATAATAATAATAATAATAATAATAATAATAATAATAATAATAATGAATAATAATAATAATAATAATGCAAGGCTATGTGATTTTCACCGAGGTCCACATGCAAGTACTGCATTTATAGCAGTACTCATAGATGACAAAAAAAATGGTTTACGAAGGTGTAAATATATATATATATATATATATATATGTATATATATATATTATATATATATATATATATATATATATATATATATATATATATATATATTTCGTGTACAGAGAAAGAGGGGCTAATAAATTCTTGTGAGATAGATATCTGTCTATATATAATCCGCAAAGCCCAAACTCGCTTTTTTTTTTTTTTTTTTTTTTTTTTTTTTTTTGCTGTAAATGCAAAACACAGGCACGTAAGAATGTTGCGAGCTGCGAGCCCTTACTCATTCAAGGAACGGCGCCATCCCCATCAATATGCAGATAACCAGGTTAACCATCGCGAGATCGCCATAAACATGGTGCTCGATCAGACGTCAGCCTCGTAAACAAAGGGTCTAAATATCCCAGATCATGAATCTGTCACCGCTACCGTTCACGGAGAGGAAATTTGCTTAAATCTTAAGAAGTTCTACCGGATCGACAAACCAGATCTCCTACCGGATAACCACCACCCAAAGACCCGAAGAAAGGGCGAACCTACCACCCCCCCCCTTTCCCTCCCCCACCCCCCCTCTCTCTGCTTTGAATCGAAATAATGAATGAACAGAAGCGAGCACCCCTTCCTTCTCTAATGATTATCATATGAATGTTGCGAGCACCTCAGAGGCTGGGTGCATCCCGAATTTCCAAAGGCACGTATAGTATATGAACACTTGTTCGAAATATGCTAGATAGTGGAGTTCCTGACAAATCTACCAATAGAAACTGAAATTTTTATCCAGGGGAAAATATTGATGATAGAAAAAAAAAAGTTTTACTATGTCTGGCCATACATTTGAAATTCCATATTGAAGCACTGGTTGTTGAAGCCATAAAATGCACAAACTAGTTAGTTAGTTAGTTATTTTATTGACAAAAAATATACATTTATTAGAAAAAATTTGTCCACAGAGAGACATAATACAAAATAAACAAAGTGGACAGTAATTTCTTCTGTTCTTGCAAGTACATGAAGAAAAATACAACATCAAGCGCAAATACCATAAGCCTATTAGACTAAAAATCGAAAAAAGGGACTTACTACAGAGAAAAAACGTAGTCACTACAGATACACGTCTCCATTTCTTTGAGAACTGATAACAGATTCCAGGTACTGGCCGCTGTTGCCAAAATGAAGCTCCAATAATAAAGTATTGTTTCAATGGTCGAGGGCGAACTTCACTAGCCAGACACAAAAACAAAATACAAACCTCTTTTTTGTATCTATTCACGCTCCAAATCACAATTATCCTCGTCACTAACACTTAAGGGAACACAAAAGTTACTAATTTTAACCAAAGCCTGAAACAAAACAAAGTGGGCAAGTCATTCCCTTAAAGAGATTAAATAGCATTTTCAGTGGGAAAGATCTTTTGATACAAAACAACATATGCAGATATTCTTCTCTCTCTCTCTCTCTCTCTCTCTCTCTCTCTCTCTCTCTCTCTCTCTCTCTCTCGAATAATTGCGTTTTCGGTTACTTCAACTGCTACCTAGGGAGCCGGCAAAACCTGCAGTTTAAGAATCATCTTGATTTATTCAGCAACTGTTTGAATAGTCAACTATAGCCTTTCTTCCCATCATTTACTCTACTTCACTACCTCCTTCCGTTGTATATAATATTTAAAATTTCTTTTCATGAATGATAAAATCATATATATATATATATATATAATATATATATATATTATGTATATAACATAAATATATATCAGACCAACGTTTTTATTAGTTTTTACTAGTGCCTGGTCACTATATGTGAATCAGAAAAAGGAGGTTTCTATTACTATATTCCACGTGTACTAACGGGCCCCCCCCTCTCTCTCTCTCTCTCTCTCGTCTCTCTCGCTTCTCTCTCTCTCTCTCTCTCTCTCTCCGTGGCTCTCTCTCTCTCTTTTCTCTCTCTCTGCAGTGTGAAGTAGTCATACCATGCTTTCACAGTACCATTCTACAACTGGCTAATACTGGTATACGCGATTTCTAAAGAAATGACAAAGTTAACTCTCCCTAGGCAGATGGTTTTAATGAATTATCCCCTCCAGTGAAAGGGCCTGAAGTAGGAAAGCCTGTAAGGCTCGCAGAGTCTCCTTTGTGTAAATACATTGCACATACAGGTAAATTATTTCTTCCCTGACTTCCTCTAGGTTTTATGTCCATATTTTATGATATTAATTTGTGTGGATGGAAGTCTTGCCATGACCAGGTGCGTGCTCAATAATACGCGCTTACTCAAGTACACAAGAAAAGTTATATTATATATATATATATATATATATATATATATATATATATATATATATATATATATATATGGGTGTGTGTGTGTGTTGGTCATTAGAAACGTCGGCATATCTAGTCATAGATTTATTTCCTTCACCAACGTCTCAGAAGCATAATTTACGTGGGCTAAATCAGAAATATCCATACATAAGAAGGTAGATAAAAACGAATATAATAGTAAAACATTCACTAAAGTGTAATGAGGTTACATCACTGAGCATGAAATTTGATTTACAAGCAAAATGACAAGTAAGGAAACAAGAAATTTTATTGAATGAACAAAATTATAAAACATAACACTGATCATTAGCAAAAGCCGAATAGTTATCCAAGACGAAAAAATGAAACACAAGGGAACTTACAGGAAATGAATACACGAAATATAACACTAATCGCAAAATGTGAAAAATTGTGTACTACATTTACAAAAAGTAAAATTAAAAAACAAGGAGACGAGAAATCAGTGACACAGAAGCTTGTACGTATACTACATTTATCTTTGTGTTGTAGCCAAATATATAACCATGCAAAACGGGAACTCGCTGCTGTTCTTAGCAATATATATCAATATGTCAAGTTCAATTACATCATCCAGAAGCTTTAAGAATTGGAAGTCTTGTCACGTACAAAGCTACCCTACCGGAATTGATACACCCTTCGACAGTGCATTTATTCATTTGTCCCAAATGTAATTTGGGAGTCAATGTGGGTAACTCCTGTCGACTGTTGTAGGCCCACCTTGATTGACATGTGGGTGTCAGGGTGTCAGTCACTGGACTGGATCAGTTTTATCCGAGAAAGACTTCTCCGCAATTCGTAACCATACAGAAAAACGCAAGCACAATGGTCACTTTGTGTTAGTGCTTCTGCGGCATGGATATATATATATATAGATATATATATATATATATATATATATATATATATATATATATATATATATATATACATATATACATATAAAGCGAATACCACAGGAAAATGATAGGTAGAAATCCAAGTTCTTTCGTCTTTACTAAGACATTGTCAAGAAACAATGCCTTAGTAAAGACGAAAGCGCTTGGATCTCTGCCTATCATTTTCCTGTGGTATTCGCTTATTTAAAGAAGTTACGTGGATCTACTGTGATTTTTAAGGATATATATATATGTATATATTATATATATATATATATATATATATATATACACACACACATATATATACAAAATTTTTTTCAATGTAGGGATTCTATGATTCTATGTCAAGTAACAGGAAACCGGCCATTGCCCCCTTTCGAGTCTCTTTTCATCAGAAGTGATTGTCATGCAGCACATCCAAAGTGATTAAAATCTCTGTTATAAACTCTTTCAAGTTTTTCTTTTTTTAATAAGTGAGACGACCAAATTCTACTGAAACAATTTTACAAAAAATTACTCCATGAAATTAAACCCAATACCGCGATAAATTTTAAGCCCTATATAATAAAGTTTCACATGAGCTTAGTTTAAAGACCGACGGACGTAACCAAAAAGTTTCGTAACCAAACCAGTAAAAGTTTTCTTCATGAAAACACCTGATAAAAATGATTATTATTCTGGAAAATTGTTACCTCTACAAATGGAAGTTCGTTACCCGAGTCTAAGTCCACTGTAAAACTCATGTTTAAATGAAAAAATGTATGAAATTAAGTAATAAATATACCCGCTCTATTCCTTGATTAAGTACAAACGTATCATCTAGGCACCTTTTACAAAAAACTGTTTGAAAGATGGAGGACACTGATCTAAAAAACAGTGTTAATAGGTGGCACATGAAAATGTTGGCAACGGTAGAACCCAAATGAGAAGCCATTGCTATGCTATAGGTGTGTATTTGTAATTTTGTGCTAAAAATGAATTATTAGTTATTCATCACAAACTGCTCTCGCAGTTTTCTAAAGAAATCAGTATTAAAACCCTCTAAAACATTATCCTGCTGGGGATATAGAGCATTTATTATTACATCTATAGTTCCCGTGACAGGAACGTTGGCTGACAATGAAGATGCATCATAACTGACCATAAAATGATTAGGGTTCTGCTGTCAAATCGCAGGATAAATTGGGAAGAATTCATTAACGCTATACCATTGAGCAGGTGGCTTGAAATTTGGCTAAGGAAAATATTGCTGGCTATAGGAAGTTAATATTGGATGTGAAGTAACATTTTTCTCTATGGATTTTGGGTAAGCTATTCAGATAACTGAAAGAAGAGCCAGTAGTGCAAAGAGAATTATTTGTTCCATCACTCAGAACGTCATCATCATTAAACTGCTCGACGATAGAGATAATCTTGCCCCCAAAACTCTGGAGATCCAGTCTCTCTAAATTTTGTACTGTCGGAAAGGATATGGTTCATCTTCTTAATGGAGACATCCCTATCCAATAGGAAAACGCTTTTAACAGGACAACGCTTTCAACTTTATTGTGGGTACATTGTATTAATGTCTTCCCTCTGGGAAAGCGACAGGAGAATCTGAACGTAATTTCTTTCAAAAAATGGAAACCAAGAAGGAGCCTCATACCAGAGTAATATTTTGGAATTAATTGAGTAGCATCTTCAAACTGACACAAAATTTGGTCTATTTTTTGGCAGGCAAAAGTCTGTGCCCAGAGGAAATAAGAAACTCCTCCTTTCCAGAAAGCGGGTAACCAGAGAAATTGAAAAAAATCGTATGGAGCTGCAATTTTTGTTTAAATAGTTGTAATTTTATAAGCCTACGTTCATGAACAGACGCAGTATCAACTATGAGTCTATTTATATTTTTTTCCACTAAAATATCCCTATGCAACCTATCAATTAAAGTCAATAAGCTGAAAAAAATCACATAAAATAACGATACAGTATACTGCGGTTTATCAATAGGCGAGTCTCCGTTTTTTCCCCTTCGTTTCTAGCCATGATGATGGGTATTGCATTCAAGAAACGTTGGTGAAGTAAATACGTTTATAAGTATTTATGATGACGTTTCTACGGGACATATTATTATTAGACACCCGACTTTATAGAAGCAAAAATGTCCTTCATTATATCCATATATAAAATAAATGAGTGACCACTTTCTTACACCACTGATATTGCTTGAAGTTGTTGCACGCCTCCCCGTTCACATAGCAAAGGTCGAATCTCGAACCGTCTCGAGCGGGAACGAAATTCCTCGGTAATGACCAGATAGATAACCCCATTTAAACTAACATCCATTAATTTGAACGAAGTGGGTGGTGGAACTCTCGTTCGAAGAAGACCACTGACGATACATCAAGGCCCTCTTTAACCATGAAGATAACAACTCTCCAGTCCCCTCCCCCTACAACCTCCTCCCATCCCACGCCTGCCTGGCTCCCTCGATGTATCAATAATGCAGGAGAGACCGAGAATCCAATCGAACCACTTTACTTAATCACAGTCGATGGCCGAGTGACCTGCCTCTAACCATGAGAGGTGGAAGAGAAAATGACAGTCCAGTTCCTGCGATGCATTAGTCGCTAAGAGCCTCGAAGACAGGGCGCTCAGATAAATGTTGTAATAGACAGTCACACGGCGGCCGAGGGTATGGTACCATTGCCCATGACTGTCATTGGCCTTCTTCCACTGTCATTTTCAAGGGATTCGGAAGAGACTGTCGACGGCCTGTGTATAAATGTTCGCGTTATTACTAAACCGGGTATTCATTTCTCTCGTGTATGTGAGGATGAATAAAACGTGAAGAAGAAGAAGAAGATACGAGTTATCTGCTGAGCTCTTAACTTGAAGGCCGTTTCATTGTACTAGGATAGATTCAACGTTGACTTAGTATATTCGATTAGCAAAGTCACGCAAACATAATTATTAACAATCAGCTGTAGCAAGTGCGTAGCAATAAACGACACCTGAAACTATATAGCTACACACACACACACACACACACACACACACATATATATATATATATATATATATATATTATATATATATATATATATATATATATATGTGTGTGTGTGTGTGTGTGTAGCTATATAGTTTTCAGGTGTCGTTTATTGCTACGCACTTGATACAGCTGATTGTTTAATAATTATGTTTGCGTGACTTTGCTAATCGAATATACCAAGTCAACGTTGAATCTATCCTAGTACAATATATATATATATTATATATATATATATATATATATCTATATATATATATATAGAGAGAGAGAGAGAGAGAGAGAGAGAGAGAGAGAGAGCAAGTCAACGGCTAAACGAGCAACAAATAGTGTTTAAAGCCTTCATAATTAGGTACTGTATGAACATTAAGCAGTGTAAGAGAGACGAGAACCGTCTGCATCGCTGTTTTATCACAGTGAATCCAAAATTACGTCATACAAGAACGAAAGAAGATAGAGGAAGGAATTATCATTATCAGTCAACAGTGCTGTTTAACCTCAAGATGGACGATTCTTCATGGGAGCGTCAACTAGTCAGTTTCGAGAAAGCTCGGTACCGGTAACGAAATTGGACGTTGCAAGATTTTGTAGAGAGAGAGAGAGAGTTCACGATAAAAAGGGTACAATAACAGTACAGCATAGTCAGCTGCATATATTCTTACAGTTGATAATTTCTATCATTCAAGAAGAAAGAGCAGGTTCATAACAAAGAACGCCTTTTTAATAAACAAGTGTCTACATTACGCGGCATTACCTCTCCATCGTCTTCCATACCAAGATTTCCACAGATGACAGAATGATAAAAATAAAAATGACTTGTAAAGAGGTGATTCTTTCGATTTGTGACCCCGCAGAGATCACTGATTTGTCAGAATTAATTTGTTTATTTTTCATCTGTTTGTCCAAAGAATTATATACATAGACACACACATATATATACGTATATATATATATATATATATATATATATATATATATATATATATATTAACTAGTCTACTTTTTCTCTCTGAAAAGACCCCGACCAAGTAATGACCCAAGTAAGAAAAAAAAAAAGTATAGCGTCTTCCTAAAACTGACTTATAATGTCATAATGCTCCTATTTAGTAGTTTTCATCCCACAAAGCAGGTTGACCAGAATCCCATTCACTCTAGTTTTAATCTAGCACGCTCTAGGGGAGGATGGGTGGGAGGAGGATGTGGGGAAGGATGGAGGGAGGAGGGGGGAGAGGGCTTGGTACAAAGGGGAAAGTGGAACTGAGTACATTTTTCCCCTACTTTACCAGTAGCTTGTTAAACATGTTGATTGAAGTCAGTGTTGTACAGACCCCATTGATTTCATTATAATTATTAATAGAGATATTTTCTTTTCAAACTATGGTAGATTTGAGACATGTCATCGTTTTTATGTTGCGACTTTCACATTATGAAAACTAAGTTTTAAATTGTCTTTAAAAAATTTAAATATTAAAAGCATAATCTTGCGCCCTGACATGAATCTTATTAGTTGTGTTTATTCCTTGAGAGAGAATTGATGTTTGCTTGAAGGACCTTATTAAACGTATTCCCCACTGAGAAGTTGAAATGCAATTTTAAACATTCTATCCTGTTTCGTTCGTTGTCCTAAAAGGTAACAGTTGCTCTAATTGGTGCAACAACTTCGAGCAACTCCAGATTAGCTGCTCAGTTTTTAGGTCAAGGTAAGGTTTGGCTGGAAGCTTACCTGGATTCTAGGTGATTAAGGTCGGATGCCAGCCAGGCCAGTTGTGGAAACATTATAAGGCCAATTGCTTTGAAGTAAGAGGGAGAAAAGATAGAAAAATAAACATACAAACAATCGAATCATTATTTACATCATGCAT
>NC_061090.1:50535273-50595273 GCF_015104395.2 Macrobrachium nipponense | reverse complement strand
CATCATTATCAGCACCATCACCATCGGAGTGATATTTAGAAGCTATCAGCACTGCAGCATTACTATCATTATCAACATCGCTCACCATCAAAGTTGTATTTTAGAAGTCGACACATTTATTGTTGTCATTGCCACTTTCCTGCAGTCGGTGCACTTGCGTTAATCGCAATTATTATTGTTTACTAATACCAATACTATCATTCTTAATTCCTCGTCATTTGCTAAGAAATTGCTTCCCCGCGCTAAGCTTGATGCCTGACTACACACGCGGAGCCGCTGGCTGCTTGTTACGTATCGAGCATTAAAATCTCCAGTTTCACGCTTGGCTGACATCGGAGGGAGAGGGAGAGAGACAGGAGTGGGGTTGGGGCGGGGGATAGGTCAATTTATGCACAGTATAATTTTTTAAGAATTAACAAATGAAATAAAGGTCAAGAATCCCACACCACGGATAGAGGATAAAATTTCTTTTAAAAGATAACGTGGGATTTAGCGACCATTCCTTTCTTCATCTTTTATTCGATGTACTAAAATGATCAAAGCATAATCAATTACAATAAAATGTTTGTTTTTCTTTTTATCCTAATTAAAAAAATAAGCGATAATTAAAAGCAGAATTCATCACCCATTTTCTGCTTTATTTTTTTGCCTTTGCTTGAAGATGACCCAAAAACTAATTACATATGTATGTGATACTAGTAAAGGAAAACGTAATAAAGAAAAAATAATATTCTTAAATTATTTTGGTGGGGGCGAGGGCCGGCGGGGATGACCTGAAAAAAAAACTGTGATCACCTAAGAACTAAGGTCTATTGGTGAAAACGTGGACAATGTTACTCTATCATTGTATATTCGATCACATCTTCAATAAATTTGAATTTACACTTCTCGGGATGTAAAACTGAAAAATAATAATTTACTAAACAATCCATCCAATAAATACTTCAGTTTTTTTCGTAAGGTTACTGAAAGGTTAAATCTAGTCAATGACTATTATTATTATTCTTTTCTCCGCATTCTGACAGTTCTAATTAAAGTTCAAAGTATTTTTCAATGAGTTCTTTTGTTCTTATTTGAATTATTAGTTTCATTTTTTTATAGATAACATTATTTATTTTTTTTTACATAAAAAACCAATTGCAATGGGTAGTGTTCACTATTATGATTCAGCCTGTGACTTGACCGTCCAGTGCTCTTAACTTGTTAATGACGAATTCCAGAACATTATTTCCTGCTGTTATAAAATATGCATTTTAAATTATGCATCCATTGTATGTCATTAATAAATTTGTTACGCCTTTTGTTAGATTAGTAACAGTTTAAAAATGCTATTTTCGGAGAGAGAGAGACAGACTTACGGAGAGTCAGGCAGAGCCGCTTGGAGATTCTAGGCTGAAATGGCGGATCTGGACAAGGGGGAATGTCCTGACAAAGGGGAATGGGTTTTGGAGAGGAACCATATGTGTATTCTGGAGTTGGTGTTGACTGACTGCTAATGTCATGACTAAACTAATGATTAGTTATTGGGGATCAATTAAGTTATTTTGAACTTTGATAATCTAACTATTTGATTAATGCTTTGCTTTTAAATATATGTATATTTTTGTAGTTCCGACTCTGATTTGATGACCTAATTAAATGGAGGGGAGGTATAACGAGAGAGAGAGAGAGAGAGAGAGAGAGAGAGAGCGCAATTGGGTATCGAGAGAGAGGAGTGGAGCCGAGAGAGAGAGAGAGAGAGAGAGAGAGAAGAGAGAGGGGGGGGGGGGGGTGGGGGGGGGAGAGACAAGGTATTGCCAGTTGCCTACCGCTTTTGGCTTGACGCTAACCAATATGAAATACGAGATTCTCATCTCGTAACATATTTCCACTGCAAGGTTGTTAGAGTTACTTTAAAATTAAACTTTTGATTGTTGGTATTTATTAATTAACTAAAAAAACTGTAATTTCTTTTATTAAAACCTGAATTCTTTATGATTCTTACTGTAACTTGATTTATATGCGCTCATATGAATATATTCCTTTAATTAATGCTTTTTGGAATACATCGAATCTATTCTGATGAAAAAAATATTCTTCCTTAATCTGTGCAAATCTTGCGTATAATTCTGTCATATCTCAGTGATATGAATTGAATCCTGTTTTTTATTTCTGTCTACGTAATATTATAACCTTTATTTCGAATTCTTCTCTCAACCAACCATTCACAAGAAAAGGCCTTAGCTTGAGCACCGCGTTAAAATTCAGATGGCTTGGATAACTTTGTAACTGAATACCAATGTCTTATGTCTACATACATTACTGGGCACTTTCATTGCTGGCGTTACGAATAGAGTCTTACACTCTCTTTGAAAAGGCAATGAATCCAAGCTACTATTCGATATACACTTAGCAATAATTCAAGATCAAATCATGGAGTTTAATTGTAAGTGAATATTAAAAAAATAAGAGCAGTTAACACATGAAAACCGTATCTCACCTGACAGCCATTAAGAATGAATTTGGAAGCTTTACAACTATCCAAAACAAATAGCATCTATAAAAAAAAAAAAACTTCAATAAAACGAACTCAATATTACCTCTAACGACATCCAAGATAAAATTCAAGCCTTCGGGAAAAACATAAATAAAAAAAATTAAATGGAAAAAATTATCTTATTTAATAGAAACTTAAAACCAAATAAAAAATGTAAAAAATCAAAGTAAAAGCTATGCTGTGAATCTCTGAAGCATAAAAATCTGTATAATGGCTAATGCCAGTACAAAGTCAAGATATAAAAAAATACCAAAACTATTTGTAATACAACGTATTCTTGTGAAAAGTCAAGAGGTTTAAAGAATGAGAGAGAAAAAAAAGAGATGAATAAAAATAAAATATATTCCGGCAACGTCTCAACGAAGACGTTGATTAATACATTACATTAAGGCTTGGGGATGACAGGGTCAATACGTTCTTTCTTTTCTCCTTTTACTTATTCTCTTTTCCATTCATTATCCAAGAAAATGAAAAAATACCCAAAAGGAGAGAGAGAGAGAGAGAGAGAGAGAGAGAGAGAGAGAGAGAGAGAGAATTTAATTTTGCTGTTCACTTTTGTCTTCTGGTTCCTTGGTATTCAGTAGACAACTTCTGGCCAGTCGATTAAGCAGGGAACGGTATCAGAGAAACAATACGAGACAATGCCATCGAGAGAGAGAGAGGAAGGAGAGTTACCTTACCTACCTACCTTACCTTACCAGACCTTACATCTTGTTCGGGTTGCCCCCAGGTCCCTCAGTGTGAGGCACCTCTAATGTCTACCAGAGAGTTGCTAGTACATCTTCCGGTATATTTTGCATCTTCCAATCTTGGATGGTCTGGGATGCAGTTTAGATATTTGTCGAGCTTATTCTTAAACACATCTACGCTCACTCCTGATATATTCCTCAGATGAGCTGGCAACGCATTGAATAGACGCTGCATTATCGATGCTGGTGCGTAGTGGATTAATGTCCTGTGTGCTTTCCTTATTTTTCCTGGTATAGTTTTGGGCACTATTAATCTACCTCTGCTTGCTCTTTCTGATATTTTTAGTTCCATGATATTTTCTGCTATTCCTTCTATCTGTTTCCATGCCTGAATTATCATGTAGCGTTCTCTTCTCCTTTCTAGACTATATAATTTTAAGAATTGTAGTCTTTCCCAGTAGTCTAGGTCCTTAACTTCTTCTATTCTAGCTGTAAAGGACCTTTGTACACTCTCTATTTGTGCAATATCCTTTTGATAGTGTGGGTACCATATCATATTGCAATATTCAAGTGGACTACGAACATATGTTTTATAAAGCATAATCATGTGTTCAGCTTTTCTTTGTTTTGAAGTGCCGTAACAACATTCCCATTTTTGCTTTACATTTTGCCAACAGAGTTGCTATTTGATCATTGCATAACATGTTCCTATTCATCATCACACCAAGGTCTTAAGCTGCTTCCTTATTTGTGATGGCTCATTATTAGGTCCTTATATGCATATAGCTTCTTTCTCTGTCTCCATAATTTATTGATTCAAATTTATCAGAGTTAAATACCATCCTATTTACCTCTGCCCAATCATATACTTTGTTAAGGTCTCTTTGTAGAGCGTTCCTATCTTCATCACAAGTAATTAATCTCTACTTATTCTTGTGTCATCTGCGAAACTACTCACTACCGAATCCTTAACATTATTGTCTATTGTCTTCAATCATAATAACAAACAGTATTGCAGCTAACACCAGTACCTTGCGGCACACCGGATATTACCTTGGCTTCATCCGATTTCTCGTCGTTTGCAATAACTATCTGTTTTCTGTTGTGTAAAAATTCTTTTAAACCATCTTCCTACTTTATCCACGATATTGTGTTTTCTAATTTTCTTCGCCAATATATTATGGTCTACTTTATCAAAAGCTTTTGCAAAGTCTAAATAAACCACATCTGTTTCATTTCCGCTTTTCATATTTTTGAATATGTTTTCACGGTGGACTAACAGTTGGGTTTGTGTACTTTTTCCGGGTACGAAACCCATGTTGTCCTTTATTAAACAAATTATTTTTTATTAAATGTTTCATAATATTTTTCTTCATTACCCTTTCATACACTTTCATAATATGTGATGTTAGACTCACAGGCCTATAATTACTTGCCTCTAGTCTTGATCCACTTTTGAAAAGTAGGGTAATATATGCTAATTTGTGCTCATCATATATCTTGCCTGTATCTACACTTTGTCTTAATAATATTGCAAGTGGCTTTGCGATAGAATGAACTACTTTCTTTAACAAAATAGCAGGAATTCCATCAGGCCCTGCAGCAGCTCCATTTTTAATTTCATAATAGCCTGCACAATATCAGCTTCATAATATCTATGTCAGCTAAATATTCACTATTTTCATCCCTTACTTCTATATCATTATCTTCATTATCTATTCTAGGGGTGAATTCTCTCTTATATCGTTCTGCCAGTATGTTGCAAAATTTTCCTTTTTTTCATTCGTTAATCTCCCTTCAATTTCTCAGAGGGCCTATTTCTATTCTTCTTTTATTCATCTTCTTCGCATATGAGTATAATAGTTGGGGTTTTGCTTGATATTTAATAGGGTTTTTTCTTCCAAGTCCCGTTTTTCATTTTCTTTTGATTGTATAATCTTTTGTTCTGCATTTTCTATCTTACTTTTTAGTTCTATAACTTTCCATGCATTTTTTTTCTTTTGCAAGACCTTTTTTCCACTTTCTGATTTTCTGGAACAAGATCCTTCTGTCTTCTTGGTATGCATGAATGATGTTTACTTTTCTTCTTCGGTATATATTTTTTCCACTATTATCTCCAATATTTTATAATAATATCTCCGTATTTACCCTTATGTCATCACTTACGAAAATGTTATCCCAATCTTTGTTTAATTCTTCATTAATTTCTGACCATTTTATATTTTTACTGTAGAAGTTGTATTTTCCATATCCTTCCCACTTTTTCATTTCTTGCTTATCTCTATTTTCACTTGCTTTGGGAATGAAACTGTTAATTCTATGACATTATGGTCTGAAATACTCGCATTATAAACTATTATTTCTTTAACATAATTCATCTCGTTCACAAATACTAGGTCTAAAGTATTTTCCTTTCTTGTTGGCAGGTGATTTATTTGTTGAATGTTGTATTCTAGTAGCATATCTAATAGCTTTTCAAATTGCCTCTTATCTTCTGCACTACTATTACTCTCTTTTTTATATGTATAAGTACAACCACAATCTCCTATTCGTTCTTTCCATTCTACGAAAGGAAAGTTGAAGTCACCAGATAGGAGAATAGTCCAGTCCTTGTGATTTTCTACATATATCATCAATTTTTCAATTATTAAGTCAAACTCTTTAGTATTAGGAGGTCTATATATTACTATGTTCATCAATTTTTCAGATTCAATTCTACCGCTATTAGTTACATTCTGAGTACTATATTTTTTTCTCATATATTTTTCCTTGTTTTTTTGTCTTTCCCATATATTGCGGTTCCCCCTTGATTCTATTTTTTCTATCTGATCTATAAGTTTGGAACCCTTTATTTGATCATCATTCCCAGTCTCTTGGGAATACCAGGTTTTCACTTATATTCATTATATCTATTTCTTTTCATTTTGGGTTAGTTCTTCTAAGTACTCTATTTTTCTTTTTGAGTTACTCGTAACTAAACCCTGCGCATTCATCACTATGATGGTTTGCGTCTCCTTCATTTAATACTGATAGTAATAAGGATTTTCCCATGTCTCTTTTCCTGTTCTGGTATGTTGTTCTTTTTTTCATTTCCAGAAATTCTGACATTAAAAAATCCAACTTTTCCATAATATTTGATCTTTCCTTCATCATAATTTATTCATTTTGTGTCTGAATCTGCAATTTTCTCCGTTTCTGCAATATCCTCTTGCATAATAAATACAGTTATTATCTCTTGAGTAGAATTCGGAGCTGATGCTTTGAAATTTTTTGCTGACACCTCTGCATATCTCATTGGTGGTTTGCTTTTCTCTTTTATTACCTGATATTCTTGATTTCTCTCTTTATTGTTTCTTTCTTATTTTGGATTTTAGTACTTGGTTGGTTATTTATTTGATTATGATTCATGGCTACAGGGTGGCTATATTTGCATTTTTTGTCGAACTTACATCCTTTTCCTTCTTTTAGGTTTTTACATATTTTTGGATGCAGATCTCTGCAATCATCCCCATATCCATCTAAGTATGCACATTTCCATATATTTCATAGTTTTGACATATCTTAGGATGTTTTGTAGTAACATCTTTCTCCAAATCTGCAATTCCCTCTTTTTTCAAAAGGTTGCAGATTTTGTCTTTCTTGTCTATTTTTTCCTCTTCCTCGTCATTGTATAGATCTGGGTAGAGCCTCTTCGGGATTTGCTTTTCTGTTGTCATATCGTAATTTATTTCTTCGTAGGTATGCTGCTTTATTGCCTCATATGTAGTATCATGAGTATCTCTGCATCCAATACTTTTATCTTGTTCTTTGTTTTCCTTATTTTTTTCTGTCATTTCATTTTTGTTTACTTTTCTTCCGTTTCCTCTTCTTCTTTTTCTTTTCTTCTTCTTCTTCTTCCTCTTCTTCTTCATCCTCAACTATTTGTACATTCAATCTTGATTTAATAACATTGTCTATCCATGATAGACATGTTGAACAAAAAATTCTTGTATCTTTTCTCAAATCTTGTATTACCTCAGCACACTGTGGATGGGTCGGAATGTTGCATGCAGCACATTTTTTGATTAGGTTTTGTGGATTGACTATGCTATACCAAACCTTACACAGTTTGCATGCTTTTGGCATTCTTTTTCCTAATGCATCAATTAGTATATTCACAAGATTCACCTTATTCATTTTCTTTGTCGGAATGTGTTGGTTTATGTATATTTTCTTTATGAGTCTCTTGACCACTTGGATTTTATTTGGAACTTCTTCAATTATTTTCAAGATGTTTTCATTAGATTTTGTTTCCAGTTTTGAAGGATTATATCCTTCTAATATATCTATGAATGCTTTTGTATCTTTTTGGTTAGACTGTTGCTGATTTCATAGATGAGAAATGCCAGTTCCCTTCCTGCTACCTCATCGTATTGCGAATCTGCTAAAACACGCCAAATTACGCCACCTTTTCCGCAGTTGGAACTTACTGCCATCTTGTTCTGATTTATAGTATTACACTTGATAAACTAACTTAGAAGACGCTTTATCCTACTATTTTCACACTAATCTTATCACCGATAGTTCACGAACACTTCTAGATATTTCTCAAATTCTAGTCGTATGTTAAACTTGTGATATCTGTTGATTATTGTGACTTCACGCGGGTACGTCTCACCAAGCAAGATGGCTACTACGAGAGAGAGAGAGAGAGAGAAGAGAGAGAGAGAGAGAGAGAGGAGCATAGCATTGTTGTAGTTTCTATATTTATGGGTAAAAGATTGTGTAGGAGAGAGAGAGAGAGAGAGAGAGAGAGAGAGAGAGAGAGAGAGAGAGAGAGAGAGAGAGAGATAGATTAAGCTGACTTTATGCTAACGTTGTTTCCTGCTGACCAAAACAGTTAGTAACGAGAGAGAGAGAGAGAGAGAGAGAGAGAGAGAGAGAGGAGAGAGAGAGAGAGAGTAACCCGCTGAACTTATGCAATCAACACTTTTTGTCCTCCGTCCATGATACAGCCAAGAGAGACCTGAATGGGCGAGACTTAGTGTTTCCAATCGGATATCTTGACCTCTGACCTCGCATGGAGGGGGTCTTTAGATGTCAAAGAGTAGCGGCGATTAAGGGAACAGAGAATTTCACTCTCTCGTCAATGAGGTCGACGGTCAGCTGAAAGGATCTCCTTTTCACGAGGAGTCACTTTCAAGATGCCAGCAACTTCCAGAAGTTGCAAATGGGAGATCTCGCGCCCAGATCACGACATTATACCACAACTCACCAACTTCTCTCTTTCTCACTCTCTAGTAGACACAATGCTTACAGAACAAGTATATGGGATGTACTACATGTTAAATCTCTCTCTCTCTCTCTCTCTCTCTCTCTCTCTCTCTCTTACTCAAATGCATTAATTATCTCTTTCAAATGGGCAACAAGATCTCATATATAGTATATATATATATATATATATATATATATATATTAATATATATATATGTGTGTGTGTGTGTATGGGGTACACAAGATATCATATATATATATATATATATATATTATATATATATATATATTATATAATTACATAATATATAAGATATATATATATGATATATATATATATAATTATATATATAATTATTTATGTATGTATACACTATATATACATAAATACAAAATGCACCATGATTTCGTCTCATGTGCGCGCATATGAAGCAAAAATCATTGGATTTCTGTTTTGCTGCTTATCAGTCCGTAAAAGCATACGTATCCTATTGAGACAGCAGGGTATCATTTCCAAGGTCTCTTGCGAGCTGCTTACGCGATAACTTAGAAATAATATTCTGATGATACGATTAAGTTTCGCTTCCCTTCAGGTTTCCTATATAAGTTTCCGACGAAAAAGACAGCTATTTTCCGGGGTTGATTTACCGTCGAAAATTAGTTACGTCAGTGTTGAGTATATCATCGAAACAAGTTTTCAATTACATTCTTTTATAATATAGAAATAAAGGAGTTGTTAACAGCTGGCGTTGCTGTTTTTGTATCAAAGCAATTAAGCAAACTTCTTTTGTTGTTATTCAGTAACGGAACAATGAAGCCCCTAAAAAAAGTTTATTGGTTAGAAATATCAAAACCCCGTGGGAAAAAAATATTTCACAACCCGAGCAACAAAGCGATTTATACGATACCCTAATAACCGAATGGTTACATGGAACAGATTGGAGAAGCATATCCACAGTTACGTAACAATACAAATACATCTTAAAAATAAAACTCCACCCAGGGCTTTCCAGAATCTGTACGATATTCGTTTTAAGACTCATGCTACTTTTAAGACTCATGCCACTATGAGTATTTTTTTTAAGGGGACAGATTGTTCGACCCTTAAAGCAATACTTTCTTAAGCTAATATCTGGAAAAAAATCTATAATTTTATAAGATCTCTGAGGTCATCGACCCTGACAGGGAAATTGACAGCAAGAAGGTTTGAAAGGTGTAATAGAAGGAAAACTTCGCAGCTGCACTAAGAAACGATTGTTAAAGCGGATGGAAAGTAAGATTGAAGGAAGAGAATAAGAACGGCGGTACAGTAAAAGGAATGAAAGAAGTTGCAGATTGGGGCTGAAGGGATGTTGAAAAAGACCCTTAAGTAATGACTAAGTGTTGAACTGATGGCACCAGCCCCAAGCGGGACATAATTTTGTAGGACAGCTGCCGTGGAGACGCTGGGTTTTACATGTACCAATCAATCTGTCAGTCTAGTTCTCCTATTGGCGACATCTTAAGGTATTTTGAAAGATTTATTTTGCTCAAATTTGCTCCTTATGTTTGACCCAAGTCGTTTCGACGCCAGTTTCCATGTGTCAATCAGTCATCTAATTCTTTTTGCTATACTTTGCACAATGTATGACCATTGTCGATGCAAAGCCAGTTTGACTGAATAAAACCAATCAATCAATTATTCTGCTGTTCACTTTCCAGGCTTCGTTAAGACGTCCACTTCTCACTCTAGGGTCCAACAAAACGTTTAAATCTGAGGCAGGATTTGCGTCGGCAGATCGGTGGTCCCCCAAAGCGATCGGAGACTAACTTTTTGAAAGTGATATGTAACAGGACTCCATCTTTTCACAGTGAATAATAAGTATTATCATCAAGATCCCAAAGAACAAGAACTTTACAAGTAACCTATCATACACATATTTCATATATTTAATAATTTTCCGGAGACTGTGATAAAAGCTACTTAGCCATTAATGTATCAAAAGTATCAGTTCTGGGACAGTTTTTGCGTCACTTTCGAGAACTTAAGTGCCCGGTGCGAAGTGACTTAAAGCCGAGGAAAATGATGAAGTCTAATGATGAAGTCTAAGACTGAGATTGGCATCTCAGCACTTGCACGATAAGATAAGAATCTTGTTTAACAAATAGGCGCAACAGTCGCGGCTTCCCGAGTGGGATCCTATTCGACCACAACAGCGATATATTTATTAAAAAGCCAAATTAGGGGGATGAGTTCTCTGATCTTATCGACGACATAAATAATTATGCGATTCGAACCCAAATAAGGTTGCAGACACTCAAGGCAGATTTGTGCACCAAACGCAAATGATGGGATGATATTCGACGTCATGCCAGAGGTTTAGGGATCAAGAAGAGAACGAGAGAGGAAGGAATGCAAAAGCCTTCAAATGATGAGATATGAGTCAGAGAGGATCAGGGAGGACCTCATTTGCATTTAGCTAGAGTGCGTACCTGAAGAAGGTAAATCATAAATAGCTAAGATCTTAAGTGGTCCAAAAAAAAAGGGTAAATAAAAAAGCTAGTGGGTCCACCCAACTCAATTTATTTGTAAGCAGCAAACCGCCAAACATTGGTTGTATTCAAGAGAATAATTAATTACTGAAGGAAAGGAAATATAGCATGTTTGCAAAATCAAGAGTATGTTCCAGTGCCAAAAAAGATCATGTTTAATTTGAAAATAGTAAAATATACGAACAATTCTTACCAACATTATTACTTTAACTTACTGTTGGGTGAATAATTTTGGTACGAATAATACAATCATTGAAAGCCGAGGGCTTAACTTACATAGAGGGATTTAATATGGCAAACTGGCATCACAGCCATTATGTATTGCCTTCTCATACAATGACATGGTGTAACAGAAATTCTTCATAAAAATGTTTTCATATTATAACATTTATACATCCTTGTGAAGCTGACAATAACAGACGAAAAGACATAATTTTACGATTTAATTCAAACAAGGGATAATGGTTTATTATTAAAAATCTGAGACATTTTGGGTAATATCAACAAAAAGTATAGTATTCAGTCAATGAAACTAGTCTGGAGCAAGGTCAAAGAGACTCAGATTTGGGGTCCATTACAATTCGTCCATGCAGGCCACAATTAACTTCAGTACAAAGAATTCCAGTCTCTCTCTTTGAATCAAACTACTTACTGTCGCTCTAAGACTCGACAAGAGCCCAGTTACTGTTCAGGCAGCCATTCCTTAACCTTTCCAACACCTGCTTTCAGAAACAACTCTATAAAAGTCCCTCGAGCTCCTCAAAGCACCTCCATAAATCTCGGGGAGATTTTCGACAACTCTGCGAGGAGGAGGAGGAGGAGGAGGAGGAGGAGGAGGAGGAGGAGGAGGAGGAGGAGGAGAAGGTAACAGGACATACCCAACAATCCCAGGGACGTCCGGGCAGAAGGCTCGAATTTGCTTACCCCACACGTGGTCCACCACGCTTGAGTGAAAGAAGAAGGGCGTCAAGAGACCAATTAGTTAACCGAAAGCCATTTATCTTACACCGATCTGCGTGTCGCTACATTCTTTATTCCTGTCCCGGTCGATCAGAATCACGATGTTGTGATTGATGTTCAATCTTTTTTTCATTATGGAGTGACAGAATGAGGCCGATACAAATCAGCTCTTCAACGACTCCAGTAAGGGATTGTACTATCAGCGTTAATGATCGTGCAAGTGATGGTATTCTAGTATATATATATATATATATATAATATATATATATATATATATATATATATATATATATATACATATATGTGTGTGTGTATACATATGTGTATGTACGTACATATGCAAGCTTAAGTGAGGCTGACTAAGGTTAGCATAGGTAAGGCAAGACAAGGTTAGGCGCGGCAAAATAAATTTTGGTTGGTACAACGCAACGTGTATCCATCAGACGTTGTCATTCCCTTCCCACCGGGGATTTGTCTGTTTGTTATCTGGCGAAAGACGCTAAAGCCCTCAGTTCGAGGAGCAGAATAGGAGACATGCAGTCTTTCATTAAATGATGCTTGCGATAAGTGAATTACGAAGGCAGGGTTTAATTAGTAGATACATTTAAAAACCGACGCCTGTTTTAATGAGACAATTATGGCTAATAATTATCTGAAATGCTAATGAGTCAAAAGCCATGGTCGACGAAAACACTGATTTGGCTTAGTCCCGCATTTAAAGTAAGAGAAGTTCCTCGTTGGACGAGTGGAGGATTTCGCGCTTGGCTACTAATCCGGTGGTCCGAAGTTCGATTCTCGGCTCGCCCAACACGGAACCAGAGGAATTTATTTCTGGTGATAGAAATTCATTTCTCGATATAATGTGGTTCGGATCCCACAATAAGCAGTAGGTCCCGTTGCAAGGTAACCAACAGGTTCCTAGCCACGTAAGAATATCTTATCTATCGGGCCAGCCCCAGGAGAGCTGTTAATCAGCTCAGTGGTCTGGTAAAACTAAGATATGCTTAACTTAAAGTAAGAGAAATGAATGCTGTCTTTTAATCTCTTCATGAAGAGAAACAGACCTGATCATCCGTCTCCAGCGAATGACACCGAAACAGCCAGCTGTCTTTCACAAAGTGCCACTGACGCCATTAACAATTTGATAAACATCAACAAGCTCAACAATTGGCGGTGAAAGAATTAGCGTGATTAACTGCTGACATTAAGGAGCACTGATAGAATTAAATATGTGTTGGGACACTAATTAAATTCATCTTGAACATTTAGAGAAATGCGATTAATTACTTCTGGTGAGAAGAAAGCTATTTTCATCACAGCTAGATTCTGTAAGAAATGCTGATGATAATCAAATAATAATAATCCCCTCTCATTCTTTCCTTCTCATTTACCAACCAGTTTTAGTCTTGTATTAGTATACTGTTTTTATTATATTGTCCCGAGATATTATTATTATTATAATTATTATTATTATTATTTTTTTTATTTATTTTTTTTTTTTATTTTTATTTTTTGCTCTATCCCAGTCCTCCAATTCGACTGGGTGGTATTTATAGTGTGGGGGTTCCGGGTTTGATCCTGCCTACTTAGGAGTCCATCACTTTTCTTACTATGTGTGCCGTTGCTAGGATCACACTCTTCTGCATGAGTCCTGGAGCTACTTCAGCCTCTAGTTTTTCTAGATTCCTTTTCAAGGATCTTGGGATCGTGCCTAGTGCTCCTATGATTATGGGTACAATTTCCACTGGCATATCCCATATCCTTCTTATTTCTATTTTCAGATCTTGATACTTATCCATTTTTTCCCTCTCTTTTTCTTCAACTCTGGTGTCCCATGGTATTGCGACATCAATGAGTGATACTTTCTTCTTGACTTTGTCAATCAACGTAACGTCTGGTCTGTTTGCACGTATCACCCTATCCGTTCTGATACCATAGTCCCAGAGGATCTTTGCCTGGTCGTTTTCTATCACTCCCTCAGGTTGGTGCTCGTTATCTGGCGAAAGACGCTAAAGCCCTCAGCTGATGTTTCTTGCACAGGCTCCAGTGGAGGGCTTTTGCCACTGAATCATGCCTCTTTTTGTACTGGTTCTGTGCAAGTGCCGTGCATTCGCTTGCTATGTGGTTTATGGTTTCATTTTTCGTGTTGCACTTCCTACATATGGGAGAGATGTTATTTCCGTCTATCGTTCTTTGAACATATCTGGTTCTTAGGGCCTGATCTTGTGCCGCTGTTATCATTCCTTCAGTTTCCTTCTTTGAGCTCTCACCCCTCTGTAGTCATTGCCATGTGTCATCGCTGGCTAGTTCTTTAGTCTGTCTCATGTATTGTCCGTGCATTGGTTTGTTGTGCCAGTCCTCTGTTCTGTTTGTCATTCTCCTGTCTCTGTATATTTGTGGGTCTTCGTCTACTTTTATTAGTCCTTCTTCCATGCAACTCTTTAGGCCACTCGTCTTCACTGGTTTTCAGATATTGCCCCAGTGCTCTGTTCTCGATGTTGACGCAGTCCTCTATACTTAGTAGTCCTCTCCCTCCTTCCTTTCGTGTTATGTATAGTCTGTCCGTATTTGCTCTTGGGTGTAGTGCTTTGTGTATTGTCATATGTTTCCTGGTTTTCTGATCTATGCTGCGGAGTTCTGCCTTCGTCCATTCCACTATTCCTGCGCTGTATCTGATTACTGGCACTGCCCATGTGTTTATGGCTTTTATCATATTTCCGGCGTTGAGTTTTGACTTGAGTATCGCCTTGAGTCCTCTGCATATATTCTTTTCTGATCGTGGTCCTTCATCTCTTGGTGTTTTATATCCCCTCCTTCCATTATTCCCAGGTATTTGTATCCTGTCTCATCTATGTGTTTGATGTTTGCTCCCATCTGGTAGCTTTATCCTTCAGTTCTCGTTACTTTGCCTTTTTTGTATGTTGACTATGGCGCATTTTTCTATTCCAAACTCCATCCTGATGTCCCCAGATACAATCCTTACAGTCTGGATTAGGGTATCTATTTCCTTGATGCTCTTACCATACAGCTTGATGTCGTCCATGAACATCAGATGGTTGATTGTTTCCTCTTTTCTTGAGTTGGTACCCGGCATCCATTTTCTGTAGTACTTTTGTCATGGGAATCATGGCTACTACGAAGAGTAGTGGGGACAGTGAGTCGCCCTGGAAGATCCCTCTCCTGATATTAACCTCTGCTAGTCTTATTCCAGAGCTTGTAAGTATTGTATTCCAGTTGCGCATTGTATTTTTGAGGAAGCTGATGGTGTTTTCCTCTGCCCCATATATTTTCAGGCATTCTATTAGCCATGTGTGTGGTATCATATCGAAGGCTTTCTTATAGTCTATCCATGCCATACTTAGGTTGGTTTTCCTTCTCCTACTGTTCTTCATTACCATTTTGTCTATCAGGATCTGGTCTTTTGTGCCCCTACACTTCCTTCTGCAGCCTTTCTGTTGGTGGGGGATGGTGTTTATCTCCTCTAGGTAGTTGTATAGCCTTTCACTGATGATACCTGTTAGTAACTTCCACATTATTGGTAGGCAGGTGATAGGCCTGTAGTTACTGGCTATATTTCCCTTACTCTTGTCTTTTTGTACTAAGGATGTTCTTCCTGTGGTCATCCATTTGGGTGCTTGGTGTTTTGTGATACAATGCTGGAGCTGTTCTGCTATCCGTGGGTGTAGGGCCTTGAAGTTTTTGAGCCAGTATCCATGGACTTCATCGGGACCTGGGGCTTTCCAGTTTGGCATTTTCTTTAGTTGGTGTCTGACGGTGTCTGTCGTGATCTCTGTGAATCTTTGTTTTATTCTCCCTGTTTCTTCTTCCTTGACTTCCTGGAGCCATGTTGCATGTTTGTTGTGTGATACCGGGTTGCTCCATATGTTTTCCCAGAGTCTCTTACTTGGTTCGGCTTCAGGAATTTCTGGGTGGTTGTCTTCCCCTCTTAGTTGGCTGTATAGTCTTTTCTGGTTGGTTCCGAATAGTTTGTTCTGTTGGTATCCCTTATTCCTGTTCATGTACCGTTGGATCTTATGTGCTTTGGCCTTAAGCCTCTGTTTTACATCTTCTATTGTGTTGTTTAGTCCCCTCTCTTGTACTTTGTATTTCTCGTTGAGTTCCTCCCTTGTTTTCTTGCTTCTTAGCCTTTTTTCTGCCATCTCTTTCAGTTTACTCAAGTCAGATCTCATCACCAACCTCCTTTTCCAAGGAGGTTGCTGTTTTGGTTTTTGTTGGGTTGGTTGTGTTGGTGGCGTTGGCGTTCGTGTCCCCATCAGTTCTGCTACTAATCTTGCTCCTGCATATACCAAGTTATTTGTTTCTGTGATACTGGTGGTGCGTATTATGCCCATTATTTCATTGACCTCACTTGTTTTCTCCCTTAATTTCTTGGTGTTGTAGGCTTTCATGGAGGGGATCTTTGTTCTCTCTGTATCTGGCTCCATCCATTGTCTAATCTTTTCTACCCATTCCGTCCTCTCTGTTACTTCGTCGGTGTTTCTTCGTGTCGTTGTTTGATACCTCATCCTCCCTGTCGTCTTCTGTGGCATCGTCTCTCAGTTCGTCTTCGTGTAATTCGTTGTCGTGTGACATTTCCCTTTCCAGTTCTTCTCTTTCTGTTGGGGAGAGCCAGTTGTTTTTCTTTATATTCCTTACTTGGTCTGCCAGCCTCTGCTCTGTTTGGGGGGTGTTATTCCTCTCATTCCAGATGTTGACCAATCTTCTTCTATATCCTCTCTCCGTCGGGTTGCTTCTGATGTAGCATCTCCATATTTCCTTATTTTCTTCTCTTGTCCATTTCTTCCTTTTTGCTTCTGTAGCTCCAATCTCAGGCTGTTGATTACTGTCGTTGTGGTGATCAGTTGCTGGATGACGACCTCCAAGTACCTGACCGTCTTCCCCTTCAATTGGGTTGAATACCTGGTTGCCGGACGAAGCTCCTCTGTTGCCAGAGGTTCCATTTACGTCGTTGTCGTTTATTCCTTCATTTCTTTCCATCATTGCTGAGTTTTGCTATTTAACCCATAGCTGGACCCTACCCCATCAGCTGAGTAGACTGAGGAAATTATGGTAAAGATCCTTTCCCAAGGAATCAACGCCGAGGAGAGCGGTCACCCATCCAACGACTGACCAGCCCCAATGTTGCTTAACTTGACTTAAGTCCATTGACGACCTAACCCACTCCTCCACGGCGCCACCTTTATTATTATTATTATTATTATTATTATTATTATTATTATTATTATTATTATTATTATTATTATTATTGAAAAAAAAATAATAATATCATTGAAAAAAAAAAATAATAATAATGGATAGACTATAAGAAAGCCTTCGACATGATACCACACACATGGCTAATGGAATGCCTGAAAATATATGGGGCAGAGGAAAACACCATCAGCTTCCTCAAAAATACAATGCGCAATTGGAATACAATACTTACAAGCTCTGGAATAAGACTAGCAGAGGTTAATATCAGGAGAGGGATCTTCCAAGGCGACTCACTGTCCCCACTACTCTTCGTAGTAGCCATGATTCCCATGACAAAAGTACTACAGAAGATGGATGCCGGGTACCAACTCAAGAAAAGAGGGAACAGAATTAACCATCTGATGTTCATGGACGACATCAAGCTGTATGGTAAGAGCATCAAGGAAATAGATACCCTAATCCAGACTGTAAGGATTGTATCTGGGGACATCAGGATGGAGTTTGGAATAGAAAAATGCGCCTTAGTCAACATACAAAAAGGCAAAGTAACGAGAACCGAAGGGATAAAGCTACCAGATGGGAGCAACATCAAACACATAGATGAGACTGGATACAAATACCTGGGAATAATGGAAGGAGGGGATATAAAACACCAAGAGATGAAGGCCACGATCAGGAAGGAATATATGCAGAGACTCAAGGCGATACTCAAGTCAAAACTCAACGCCGGAAATATGATTAAAGCCATAAACACATGGGCAGTGCCAGTAATCAGATACAGCGCAGGAATAGTGGAATGGACGAAGGCAGAACTCCGCACCATAGATCAGAAAACCAGGAAACATATGACAATACACAAAGCACTACACCCAAGAGCAAATACGGACAGACTATATACAAACACGAAAGGAAGGAGGGAGAGGACTACTAAGTATAGAGGACTGCGTCAACATCGAGAACAGAGCACTGGGGCAATATCTGAAAACCAGTGAAGACGAGTGGCTAAAGAGTGCATGGGAAGAAGGACTAATAAAAGTAGACGAAGACCCACAAATATACAGCGACAGGAGAATGACAAACAGAACAGAGGGCTGGCACAACAAACCAATGCAAGGACAATACATGAGACAGACTAAAGAACTAGCAGCTGATGACACATGGCAATGGCTACAGAGGGGAGAGCTCAAGAAGGAAACTGAAGGAATGATAACAACGGCACCAGATCAGGCCCTAAGAACCAGATATGTTCAAAGAACGATAGACGGAAATAACATCTCTCCCATATGTAGGAAGTGTAATACGAAAAATGAAACCATAAACCACATAGCAAGCGAATGCACGGCACTTGCACAGAACCAGTACAAAAAGAGGCATGATTCAGTGGCAAAAGCCCTCCACTGGAGCCTGTGCAAGAAACATCAGCTACCTTGCTGTAATAAGTGGTACGAGCACCAACCTGAGGGAGTGATAGAAAACGACCAGGCAAAGATCCTCTGGGACTATGGTATCAGAACAGATAGGGTGATACGTGCAAATAGACCAGACGTGACGTTGATTGATAAAGTCAAGAAGAAAGTATCACTCATTGATGTCGCAATACCATGGGACACCAGAGTTGAAGAGAAAGAGAGGGAAAAAATGAATAAGTATCAAGATCTGAAAATAGAAATAGGAAGGATATGGGATATGCCAGTGGAAATTGTACTATTAATCATAGGAGCACTAGGCACGATCCCAAGATCCTTGAAAAGGAATCTAGAAAAACTGGAGGCTGAAGTAGCTCCAGGACTCATGCAGAAGAGTGTGATCCTAGAAACGGCGCACATAGTAAGAAAAGTGATGGACTCCTAAGTAGGCAGGATGCAACCCGGAACCCCCACACTATAAATACCACCCAGTCGAATTGGAGGACAGTGATAGAGTAAAAAAAAAATAATAATAAATAAAATAAAAAAATAGAAAAAAAATAATAATAATAATGTCTCGGGGTAATATAATAAGATCAGTATATTAATAGAAGACTAAAACCGATTGGTAAATGAGAAGGAAAAACTGAACTGAATGAGAGAGGATAAACCAACAGTTTTCTGTAAGATGTACTGATGCGCATCAGTATTCATAAAATGTTGTCTGTTTCTTCCATCGTAAGACTTTTATACATGACTAAAATTTCCTTCCGGAAAGTTCAAGAGACTAAAAGGTGCCTATAAAATCTGAGTTCAAAATCTACAACCCAGTCGATTAATGTTAGTTATCAGAACTTCTAAGCTCAGCGGAACAAGAAGACTCGAGCATAGCAACAATATTTCGAAATCAGTCACTCAGTCAGCTGCTCAGGCTTTTCTGTTACCTCAACGAACCCTCAACGATAAACTCCGTATTAGCTTATGTCACGGCCCTTGACCCACGAAATTACTTCTGACTTTAATCTTGAATAATCTATCCCCTAACGATTTAGAAACCTTGAGCACGAGGATAAGAGTAAAGTTCACAAACAGCTTCGAGTAGCGTGTCTCGAAATTTGTTTGGGAAGTTTACTCCAACCGTCGATACTTTGCTTTGTTTCATAATGAGCGTTTCTCGTGGTACCTGTCGTTTATTTACATTTCGTAAAAATCTTCTTCGCTGTCTGAGTCCCCTCACAAGTTTCTGCACCAATTTTTTCTCATAATGTTAACTCTTTTCAACAAGAAAATATTTCGGCAAAAACCTCATCAAGGACTTTATCAAAAGTCTGATCCGTTAAACAGACGTTTCTTCCTTGGTTGTGGAAAATGAAATGACGATGTATTCTGCCTTCATTATACCCTAATTCTTGCAGGGCATGGGTCGTTGTGTGTTCTTCTTTCCATACGGCACTGGCTCCGAGATTTTAAAAGCGACTTTCGGCAATCATTATAGATGTGGGTTTAAGATAAAGCGAGAGGCGAATTTTAATGCGCGCTACATAGGAACTTGACCCAAAACGGATAAAGGATTTTAGGAATTTTCACAAATAATTCTGTAGTGTTAGAGAGAGAGAGAGAGAGAGAGAGAGAGAGAGAGAGAGAGAGAGAGAGAGAGAGAGAGAGATTGTACAAGATGAAGGTGCCAGAAACAATTTGGGACGTTTTCAAAGAAGCTCACTGGGATGGTATACGAGAATGAGCTTTCATAGCCTCCAGATCAGTTTTTATTATTATTATTATTATTTTTTTTACAATTCCTCAACGAAGGGAGAGACTGAAATTATGTCTTGATATGAGATCAGCCTCACATTTGCATATAGTAAGTAGAAGGGCCTTCGTAGAGAGAGAGAGAGAGAGGAGAGAGAGAGAGAGAGAGAGAGAGAGAGAGATAGAGTGAGTTGATAATATCTTAGTAAATATATATATATATATATATATATATATATATATATATATATATATATATATATATATATATAGTATATTATATACTATGTATAAATATACACACACACACACACACACACACACACACACACATATATATATATATATATATCTATAATATATATATATATATATTATATACTATGTATAAATATATACACACAAGAACGATGGAGAAAAGGAAGAAAAGAGATGAATACAAGAAGACCCAATCTCTCTCTCTCCCTCTCTCTCTCTCTCTGCCAAGCAGTAAACAAGAAGCGCAAGGCAGTGATTTGCCAGGTTGCTTAAACAATATTCAGGAGATTAACATAAACATGCTCTCGAGTGTATAGTTCAAGACTCAGTGGACGATACCTTTCACATGGCGTCTCTGGAGTAATGTAGCGTGACCTGAGCTTCGATATACCTCAAAGTGATTCAAGAAATCACCCGAAAAGACAATTTATGGTTCGTCTTATTAAGGAGGGACGGTATCTGTCCGTCGTTAGCCTAACTTTCAAACTAATTATGTTCGAAGACAATTCTCAAAATACTTTTTAAAATACTTCTACCGTGGGACATTGAAGGGTTATGTGGCGAAACATGATACTTTCACCGCCCTACTTTTCTTAATTTTTCTATTTTGCACAGAATTCCGATATGATACCGTAGTGTTTTTTGTTGCTTGAACGAAGGTCTGACAATTGCAGCATAAACTTTCCTATTTAAGGATGATAAAGTTTATATATATATAATATATATATATATATATATATATATATATATATATATAATTATATATACATATATATATACCAATAACATACATATATATATATATACATAATATGTATATATAATATATAATCTATGATCCCCCCCCCCTATATTATATATAATGTAACTGATTCCCCCGTTATCATGGTACCGTCTGCCATAGGCTGGGGTTTGGGAAAGCAAATTAGAAATACAAACTGCATTTCTTTTGTGTTCAACTTCTAAATAAAAAGAATGATTTACGGTCGACTCAAGACTATGGAGCGAGCATAGTCTTGAATAAAAAAGAATCTGAGAAATATGAGGAATACAATACGCGGCGAAAATTACTATAAATAAAAAATGGAAATAGAGAGTTAACTGTCAAGATATGATATTCATTATAGTCAAGCAGAAATAGCAAATTATAGACAGGAAGAGATTTTGAAGGCTTGACTTTGGAATTTTCTTCCTTCCTCATTTTTCCCAGAAAAGTTAAAATAATAATAATATTACTACCTACGAAACTCTGCCAAAATACCGGCACCATTTTATTAGTATGCAAACAAAGCTAAATGAGAGAGAGAGAGAGAGAGAGAGAGAGAGAGAGAGAGAGAGAGAGAGAGAGAGAACGATTCAATATTCACACAATTAAATGAACTTTTCGGTGTCCTAATTTCTTTTACATATGCATATATACATACACACACACACACACACACACACACACACACACACACACACATATATATATATATATATATATATATATATATATATATATATATATATATATATATAGAGAGAGAGAGAGAGAGAGAGAGAGAGAGAGAGATTCATATCGTGTTTGAAATCGGAAAAGAACAAATAAATTTTGCAATTCGCAACTTGCATAAAGAGAGAGAGAGAGAGAGAGAGAGAGAGAGAGAGAGAGAGAGAGAGAGAGAGAGAGAGAGAGGTACAGAAACTTTAAAACGAATATATACCTGGTCTTCGTAGAGAGAGAGAGAGAGAGAGAGAGAAGAGGAGAGAGAAAGCTCAGGCGGTAGGTGATCTGACAACCCGATACACTGACAGAAAGACAAGAGTCAGAGATACATAGCGAGGTCAGCAATCACATTAAAGAGGCCGGGATGTCTCTCTCCCTCTCTCTCTCTCTCTCCCTCCACTCTTCTCTCTCTCTCTCTCTCTCTCTCTCTCTCTCTCGTCATCTCTCTCTCTCTCTCATCCCTCCCTCTCTCTCTCTCTCTCTCTCTCTCTCTCAGTGGCGTTGGACTTGATTCTTCAAGTGACTCAAAGGCCACGAGACCCTATCGATGGACGGCTTAAACGAAGGTCCAGCTGATTTCACACTCTCCTGTCAATTCGCTTTTGCATTAACAAATTGAACAGAGAGAGAGAGAGAGAGAGAGAGAGAGAGAGAGAGAGAGAGAGAGAGAGAGAGAGAGAGAGAGAGAATGGTTCCTTGCTCAATTCTTCAAGAAGTGTTTGTCAAATATTGAAATTTCTTCATATTCAGAAAAAGAAAGATCCTTAAGTGCTCAGGTCACAAGCACCAATAATTTGCAGGATTACTTTCCTACATGAAAATGAAAATAAATAAACACACATAAAATAAAAGAATAAATCTTTAAGCAACGTCCATTCGGTCGAGTCCATACTAAACAAAAGTAAGATAACTTGAAGAACACAGTAGCAAGTTGCAAAAAGTTTTGACTTTTCTTAAGAGGAGCCTGAAACTGTCATTATCAGTCAAAATTACTGGGGACAATATGTCGAACCAAGCAATTGTCTACGCTGACCTATGTTGCTTTACTTTGAACTTTGCAAAGCAAAATTTATTTGTTTTTTTAGTTTAGCGACATCATTGTTATTTAAACAAATAGTATCTTGTTCAAATAATGACTCGTGGTTATTCTTTTAAACAATATGTTATTAACAAAGTGACTTGCGGTGTCTTGTTATTTTGTCATTTTTGTAATGTGAACGCGAAGGATAACAGGAGAAATATGATAATTCCAGGCAAAAAAAAAAAAAAAAAAAAAATGTACAAATCTAAATATTTGTTCTTATAAACTTTCGATTAGATCATTAATATCAAGAAAGCAGTATTTATTTCCTTTTTTGACTATGCTTTTGACTGACTTTGCAACACCTGAAATCATAAGAAAAATTATGGATTTGTGGAAACATGGCACAAGTTGTATTTACTGAATCTTTGAATAAATTCTGAATATTTCAACTTATGTAAATTTATACGAGAGAGAGAGAGAGAGAGAGGAGAGAGAGAGAGAGAGAGAGCTAAAACTCCCAGCGATAAGTAGATTTTTAAGCATCTACCCCACGCACACAAAACTCTTCCTATTACTCTAAGTCTTTGAAGTGAGGACGATATGTACATAAAAGAATTGGTTAAACTATTGCTGTAACGATTGTTTTCCAACGCAAGAAAATACCCATCACTTAAATAATGAACCCTCTGAAATTTGAAATCATGGGCTACAAGACTAGTGGTTAACCTCTGGAAGTACACTGCAGCTATACCATCCGGGGACGGGGGTCGGGGGCCGGAGGGGCACTTAAGACGCGGGCAATACTTTTATGACAAAAATTACCTGAAGCTTTCACATATTTTTTTATATCTCGAGCGCTTTATATGGGAACCTGGGGTGCTTAGGGAAATTGCATTTCTGGAACGTGTCTTTCAAACTCGGTAGCAGCGAGAGCTTTGTTTTATTTGGAAAAGCGCAGCACAACATCACAGACAGAAAAATCCCCGCTATGCTTGGCAGGATTCATAGTAATAATAAAAATGGTCAAGATAACTAACTATGTGAGGCATCGAGCACGATCATTTAAATACCTTGCAGGCCAACGTTACCTCACCAAAGAAAGTACAATTTTCTACTAAGGGGTCCACAATAATAAAAATGTTAAAAGTTCGTGCATAATTTATAAATACCGTATAAAAAGGTTTCGAACCCTTCTCTGGATTCGAAAGCTTCTATAAAGTATTACAAATTATACAGGAACTTTTAATCTTTAATACTGTGGACCCCTTAGAAAATTGTATAAACTCTCGTGATAGAGTTTTCCCCAACGAAAGTACAGTTGATAGAAAGAAAAATAGGCGATCACGACAGGGGCATCTCCGGAATCCGAAAGCTCTCTGGGCGTTCTGAAAACGAAAGCAGCGACAGGGAACGTACCCAGATGTGGGCGAAAGGTGACATGATCTCAGAGATCTTCACTCTGCAGCGCGGAGACAAGTGCTGGCGTACAAGCAAAGGCTTTCAAGAGGACGGATAAATGCAGGGAGCTAAAAATGATGCGAGAAAATAGGAAGCCGAGGAAAAACGCCGGGTCACTCGGCAAATATGAACGGTGCCTGAAAAATCAGTAAATAGAGAAAGTATTGTTTTCTGCCAAAGGTGGAAGGAGACGCTCCTAAACTTGCGCGGCGACTGGAGGGTGGTGAAGAAGTATCGTTTTCTTTTCCATGAGGGACTGAGATTTCGCTTTTTTTTTTTTTTTCTTTGCTTCTCTGAAACTGATGACTAACGCATTAATACTAATATTCCGAAGAGCCACTGAAACTCTATACCTACTTCCAACATATTATGACGGGAATAATGTAGCCTCCTTCATCTAAAACTAACAATATATATATATATATATATATATATATAATATATTATATATATATATATATACGTATATCTATATATATATATATATATATTATATATATATATATATATTATATATATACGCATTAAGCTACAAATGTCCTTTGATATCTAATTCGCTGTACCTCAAAATTAATATATTTTCATATGTTAACTGAAGGGGAATTTTTAGTTGATAATAATTTCGTCGGCTCCCGGGCGCGAACCTAGAAACCAAGGAATCAGGACGTACAGTGTCAACTAAAAATTCCCCCATATATGAAAATATATTAATTCTGAGGTAGAACGAAGCAGATATTAAAGGACATTTGTAGCTTAATGCGTCTATATGAATCACGGTGATGTGATCATCGGACTCTATATATATATATAAGATATATATATATATATATATATATATATTATATATATATATATATATATATATATATATACTATATATATTATATATATAGAATACTGAAGTATCTGACTGATGACCTCTAACGAAAACGTTACGTTTCGAGAATAAAATAAAATGCTGAGATATTAAATGAAAATTGTCAAAGAAAGAATGGAAGGTGAGTGAAAGGCAATATGATAAACAGGCAAGCATGATAGATAGTTATATAGATTAGATAAAGATATAGACAGAGATGAATATTATACATAGGTTCGGAAGCGGTTAATAGGAAAAAACAAAGGAGAAAAATGTTCTCAGATAATAAGTGTAAATTATAATTGTTGTCTAGTATTTTCTTATCCTGTTTTTGTAGTATGACGACTAACCCAGAAGACCTTACTAAGATTATTTATTCATTAGCGAATTATCAAGCGTACTGACATATGGATATGTAACAATAATACAAAATGAAATAACAGATAAACAAATTAACTTACATTTACTAACCTTTGTTCATAAATAGGTTGCTGCAAATCAAACGAAAACCACTATATATATATATATATATTATATATATATATATATATATATATATATTATATAGTATATATATATACAATGTATATATTTTGTATATGACTTACACCCATAGGGAATTATAATTGATGATTCTGCGTAGGCCAGGATTCGAACCATGTAAGAGCAACTTTAAACAATGACTGCGACCACCCAGCGCAAAAGCATTGTCAAATTATTATTCCCTTTGCGTGCAAGTTATTCCCAAGGTATAGTGAATTCGATAGTGAACGCTCTCTGTGAATTAATATTTGTAAATATGAAAAAATCACCAGAGAATAAGTGACAACAAATTTGAGTATATATATACACACACATGTATATTACACACACACATATATTATATATACATATATATATATATATATAATATATATATGTATATATATATATATATAATATTTCTCGATTACACATTTAATTCAAGCCATATCAAAGTTTAGGTAAATAATGTTGCAACAAAAATGACAATAATAACAATGACGACAAAAACCTAAAACTAACAAACCCTTCCTACACACAAATTTTCCATTAGCTTCGCATACAAGAGCAAGGCTGAAAATGAACATTCGCGATATATCAGTGATGTATTAAGCAAGGGTGGTTAATGGCATTTTCTCTTCTGCTTATCAGTTCATCCAACGAATCTAGATTACTATTGACGACCAAGCCCCTCAGGACATGTTTATGTACCAAATAATGACCTTTTTTTAAGGTTATATCTACAGCGATCACGCATTATGGAAGGTCCAAACGGAACATATGGGTTGAATTCGCTCGGCGATGTCTTGGTTTCCCTTCTCTCGCTCCCATGTTATAACCAGTTTCGTTTTCCTGTCATCTTATTAAGATCTGTTTGTCTTTTTTTTTTTACATGCTACTGAGAGAACTTCAACATTTCTTTCTTCTGTCTTTCGATAGTAAGTGCAGATCCAGACAGACAGACGCAGGGGTGGTTACACAGGAAAACAAGACAATGGTCACTGCCAGATTGAACCTTTAACTGCCGAATCCTGGATATCCACCTACGCGGATGGGTCATTAACATTGTCTCGAAAACCCTAAACACACACTGCCCCATTCAAGATCTACATACTCTCTCTTTAGACTTTGGCCCCATTCACCTATCTTTTACACACAGTCACGTGCTATCCAAGCATTAATACCGTTCCCTTTCAATACCACCGCTTTCTAAAGGTCTTCCTCTCGTAATTCCACTCAAAGCCAAAGGATTATATCACAGTCACCATTAATTGACCCTCCTTCAGTCTCTCCACATGAGCAAACCATCCCATCTACGTGTACATAACCAGTCTTGGGTAACGGGATAACAGGTTTAAACCTAAATAATCCTCATTTTTACTGAAATGATAAAACTGCTGTTGGAAATACATTCTGGAGTTAACCTCTGATTTTGAAATAGATCCAGCAGTGTGCACGCTTCTGTTCTGTTTGTGAGTCTCTGTATGCGTGTGTGTTTGTGAGTGCGTCTTGCACAGTCATCAAAGGTTATCACGACCATCTTGCTTGTAAATGGGATAATTTTCTGTGTCGCATTGTGAATAACATGCTGCAAATACCATTTTGATGCTTGTAAATGTAAATTGATGCGAAATTCACGAAGGTCCTGCCATAAAGAAGCGTTCCTCGATCCCCGGGGCAGCCAGAAAGTTGCATATCTCAAGTTTATGAATTTGTTCAACATGACAAAGAGACTGCGAGAGGAGAGATAAGCATCTCTTATCTTTATTCTATCTTGGATAATGGGTTTGAAAGGAGGTAGCGATCACGGACTTGCTGGTTTATATAGACATTAAACTTGGAATGAATTTTCCTCAGTGTCTAAAAAAAAAAAAAAAAAAAAAAAGAAGCAGATTCTGACATTCTCCATCTGCTTTGTTGCTTACAGAGGGGGTGTAAGCTAAGCTTGATTTCACTTTCTCTTTTTCTCTCTCTTTCTGTTTTACACGCCATCCTATCCACGAACATTGGTTTTAATGAAGAAGATTCCAAGTATTTTCATTCTTTAATATTGATCTTGCAGGCTACCGACGAAGTACATTATCTCTGGTGTCATATGACGAAATTTTTTGTGCCCAATAATTCAAAAATCAGGTGACTATTAAGAGGTCAATTCCCTTTATGATTTACGCAGAACGCGATTATAACGATTGATTCTAATGATTCTGACGCATAGATAATTTTTTTGTTTGTGGTTGATGATAAAAAAGAAGACCGGCGATTCTTGAGTATTTATAAATGTATTGATAAAATGCATTACCGCAAAAAAAAGACAAACTTGAATGTAACCACATAACTTTATTTTTTTATTTGGTTTTAAAGAGGCCAAAGGCTTGCAATACAAATTTCATCCAAATTAAATAATTTGACCCATGGTTTGTTTACATACAGTAATTCTCTTCTTTTCTAATATTCATTCAGACTATACAGTGGATAATAGAAGTGGGATATAGATAAGTTACAGGATACAGATGTAGATGATGTCCGCAATCAATTGGGTGTTTAGGAATAGTTAGTTCAACATAGCAGTACAAGGGATTCAATATATTACTTTCCTAGCTCATTTGTATATTAACTGTGCGATAAAAATATGTCGATGATATACATATATATATATATTGATATATATATATATATATATATATAGTATGATATATATATATATATATATATATATATATATGTATATATATATATATATATATATATATATATATATATATATATATATATGATTCAATACATTACTTTCCTAGCTCATTTGTATATTGGATGTGCGATAAAAAAATGCCGATGATTTATGAATATATATATATATATATATATATATATATAATATATATATATATATATATATATAATATATCAGTACACACACATGTATGTACTATGCATACATACCTATATACACATACAAATCGATATAAGGTAGGCAATTTACGGTGTGGTGACGTCTGTTGCTTTTAAAGCTGTATCTTATTCGCGTAAAGAAAAAAAATAAATGACACATGAACATTAGGAGTTTTGTGCGAGAGAATGTCAATAAATTCTATTGTGTTCTCTCCCTCCCGAGCTGTTAATTACGAATTCTTATCATATCGGCGAATCCTGTTGATGTTTTAGTAATCATTCGAAAAGACGTTAATTTTTATTCTCTTCGGTAATTCGTTGAAAATGTAATCCTAAATGTGTATTTACAATGTAATGTATTTTTATGTTACTTTCCATTCTCACTGCCGGCATCTCCGAGGTAATGATCGAACACATTTTCTTTGCATTCCCGGCGTCAATAACCTCGTCGTTGCGACGCTAGCAAGAACTAATGAATCAATCAATCGCATTCCCTCTCCAACGCAGTCTGAATCTTGACTACGTCACAAAGACGCCTAGAAAGACAGAAATCGGCTAACTCTTGTAGTAATAGGACGACGTCGGTGACCTTTGTGTTTGCAACGCCAGCTAACAGCTAATTTGTGAAGAGCTCATCTGAAACCGTGTGCTTTACGCGAAAATATTCAAGTAATTCAGGTCATTCACGTGGGATAAACACAGAAAGGAAAGGTGTCCGGCGTTCACTTAGTACGATGAAATGAAAATCTTCACTCCCTATCGAACAAAGATTGTCCTCCAAGTTAGTTAATGTGAGTTTCTCGTTGTAAGTACTAACGATATAAAAACATATTTTGAAAACTAAAAAGGGAATCAGCGAAATAAAAAAATAGATATATTTAATTCAATAAAAAGGTTACGTTTGAAAACTAAAAAGGGAATCGACGAAATAAAAAAAATTTACTTAAAAAAACGTTGTGTTCAAATCAGCAGGCGTCAACACATCATTCATTAAAGGTGTCTCCTAATGAAGGGGAAAGTGCTGTGCGGAGAGAGAGAGAGAGAGAGAGAGAGAGAGAGAGAGAGAGAGAGTGGGGGGAATGAGTACCTCCCAGTTCTTGCTTCTTTCAGAAGGAAGTAAATCCATCACCTTCAGGATCCTCGGTGGCGCTTGAGATTAGCCGCAGATCTAATCATGATGGAAGAAGCTTTATGTTTATATACTCCTTTTGGGGGAGATGATGAAAGCTGAGAGTGGAGACATTATCTGTCTTGGCCATCGAGCAGGAATTTCAGTCATCTCAGACAGGTGACGTGATATAGGCAATCGTATCTGATCTGTTCATGTCGCACGGCCGCACGCATGCACGCACACACACGCGCGCGCAATCACAAACAAACAGAGAGAGAGAGAGAGAGAGAGAGAGAGAGGAGAGAGAGAGAGAGAAAGTTGCTCATGGTAAAAGAAAACTACAGTATGAATCATTTATGAAATTAAACCACTCAAATTATCTACCTAGCTAATACCAAGATGGGTAACTATGAAAAATAAAAAAAATGTATTAAATAAAAACAAAATAAATATCCTCATCACATCCATATTTGAATTTAGTTATAATAATCGTTACCAACCTTCAGAGAATCTTCCTTTTGAAAAAGCGAGACATTAAAATCATTTTTAAGAAAAGTCCAATTAAAGTGTTATCGTTGATAACAAGTTTTATTATTATATTATTATTATTATTATTATTATTATTATTATTATTATTATTATTATTATTATTATTATTATTATTTTAATGAATCTTTTATTTTATAAAGTAACTATCTTCCCTGTTACCAAATCCTCACTCGAGTGCACGCTCACGTCACGCACCAACTATTACTCGTATGAAGATTCCTGGCGTCACATAGCCGGAATATCTAGTCGGGCCTTGAGTCAAGCATGATGCAGCAGAATGCGCTGGGACATTCTTGCAGAGGCAACACAGAGCAACGGAGATACCGAGATAAAAGGCTCCGAGTAAAGGTCTGCTTTGACAGAGAAGCATCAAAGCCAATCAATTGGTGTCTTCTGGCAGAGGTGAGTCTTTAGTCTCGATGTGCCTCGTTTGTTAAAAGCCATCAGAGATAATTGTCCTCTTTTTAAGATTAATTTCTTTTAACGATGGACCGTGAAAAAAATGTGCGATTAAATATAGACAGTCACACAGTATCCCTTTGAGCTGTAATCTAATGTTATATCACAAGTTTCAATTAATAAAAAATAAAAAATAATAAAAAAAGGAACATAAAAAAATCAAGCAGATTAGAGAGATAAAATAAGATAGCGCAATGAGACTGTTGCCTCGCCGGGAACGCCCGTCTCATTTTGCCCATAATTACTATCATGATAATAATCGCGATAACAATTCCAGCTGGGCAGAGGTGACTTGACCCTTGAAACCGGTCTTAATAGGAACAGACATCCTGATTACACTATCGACTTTTTCAAAGATCTTGGCATTGGATGTGACCGGGTGAAAGATCTGCTGATCTCTCGACCCGAAATGTGATGATGGAAAAAGTGTGATGAAAGGCGAAGGCATCAGCGGCCGAGTGCCTTTTAACCTTAGATAATTACAGCATTCACTTTGGCTGCTCTTTCCTAAAACATACGTTACGTGGCCACATAGTCCCCAAGTCTCTAGATGGAAGAAGAGGTTCTTCAGTAGATGGTAATAGGCAGTGCTTATTAGGCTGCTTTTACACACACACACACACACACACAAACACGAGCACACACATAAATAGCAACAGTTAATATTTCCTTTCATTTGCAGCCAACTACAATAATAACAACTTATGCATCGATGAGAAATTTTGCGTCGCTATAAACAACCATTCTTAGACTGATTACATACTTACGTACAGTACAAACACACACACACAGTAAATTCAAAATAAAATTATGGGAAGCCTCAATAATATGAGATATTTTGCTTTGGTGAAACTGAAATTTCTTCAGGTGCTTATATATATATATATACACACACAAACGAACTACAATTCCTCTACCACTTTCATCTGCCGTCCCTCAAGAGGACAGGTTACTTCTTTGCGTTCCTTCATCTTTTCAGTAAATGCAGCAAAGGTCTAATATATGAGCGCTTTTAGATCACTGCTCACCATCCCCTCAGCATTTGCTTCAACACCGAATAAGACACCCTCTGAGCATTTCTCATCAATTATGTTTTGTAACGTAAATCACCATCGATAACATTCCAGTTTTCTGTTATTACATTCTGGAGATTTCATGGAACCCGAGGGTTTACTTTCTATCAAATATAGGGCTAATATTAAACATAAAGAAAATGAGGGAATCGCTTTTGCAAAATAAAAATATACCGAAATATGTAAGGAAAACGTCTGCTCTGTCTCTCTCTCTCTCTCTCTCTCTCTCTTAGAAAGTATAAAAAAAGGAACATATATGTAAATATATACACATATATACACATACATACGTACACCCACATGTATATACGTGCGATTTTATATATATATAATATATATATATATATATATATATATATGTATATATATATATTTATGTATGATGTATGTATGTATGTATGTATATTACATACGCACAATATCAATGTTGAAGTGCAGCTTGATAATTTTTTCTTGCGATATTTATTGCTAATGCAATGCCCTAATGATCATACCCACTTTGCCAAAGTGGGTATAATCATTAGTGCATTACATTAGCAATAAATTATCGCAAGAAAAATGATCAAGCTGTACTTCAACATTGATATTGTGCGTATGTATATGTTATGCTGACATACATACATACATACATACTACATCATACATACATACATACATACATACATATATATATATATATATATAGAATAGATAGATAGATAGATATATATATATATATATATATATATATATATATCTATATATCTATATATATATATATAGATCTATATATATATATATATATATATATATATATACATAGATCTATATATCTATATAGTATATATATATATAGTACTATATATATATATATAGATATATAGATCATATATATATATATATATATATATATATATATATATATATATATATAGACACGCACGCACATACATGTGTATGTACATATTAATGTGTATGTTTGTGTTGTGTGTGTTGTGTGTGTGGTGGTTTGAAGAGAGAGAGAGAGAGAGAGAGAGAGAGAGAGAAAAGAGAGAGAGAGAGAGAAGGAGTGTGGCTGTTGGGGCTTCATAACTACTCGACATAGTTAAAATAGATATATGCTTAATCTTTAGAAACCATTTTTCTTCCTATTATCTATTATTAGATGAACAGAACCAGGTCTCCATAACCTATGAGAGGTGGGGATAATTATGTTCACATTTAGATGATACTGACTAAATAATAATAATAATAATAATAATAATAATAATAATAATAATAATAATAATAATAATAATAATAAGTTCCTAAGGACATGTAAAGATTTTCATTTGTCTTAGGTTTATTCCTCTAACGTGTCGACATAGATGACTGCCTGTGCGCTGTCGACACGTTAGAGGAATAAACCTAAGACAAATAATAATAATAATAATAATAATAATAATAATGGTGTGGAAGCAGCAAAAGCTGCTATAAAATTAACAAGAATAGCAGCAATTATGAAGAAGATGATAGTACTAATGAAAATATAGTAAATGATGAGTATCTCCCCGAAAGTATATTAATAATAAAAAAAAAAGAGCGAGCCATCCTTGCAACAAAAGCGAAGCAATGAAAACAAAATCGCTTTGTGGGAGAGATAGGTAACACCGGAATATCTGCCTCCCTCGAGGCCTTTGTCAATGTCATACTTGGCTCGAACTCAAACAAGGGCGACAACTGCGAGTCGAGTCGCAGGTCGGTCTGGCTGTTCCCCCATTGTCACCTGCTGAGGATGATGAAAGGGTGGGGATGGGAGAGGAGGAGAAGGAGGAGAAGGAGGAGGAGGAGGAGGAGGAGGAGGGAGGGAGAGAGGGAGTTGTAGAAGCAGGTGCACGTGACGTCACCGAACTGAAGGGAGGCCAAGAAGGTGAAACTTTACGTCATGTGACGTCTGTGAAATTTACAGCTTCTCTTCCAAAGATGAGAATAAAGTTACTTATTTGGGGGAATATCAACGGATAATCGCTGACGCTGTTTTTGCGTGCCAACACAATTAAGCATGACTATATATACATATATATATATATATTATATATATATATATAATATATATTATATGTATGAATACGTATATACATATGTACAATGAGAGCGTCTAAATATTAGCCTTCAGTTCTCAATGAGTAATGTGTAAATGAGGTTGTCGACCCTTTGCTGTTTTCTACTCATTGTGCGACCTTCCATGGTCGACTAACAACCAGGGAACTACAGGTTTTAGTTACTAGGTCATCTAAAATATAGTGGATTTTTCAGGGATAGGACCTAAATCCTGTCTAACCTTAGACTTGTTTCGATCCTCCTAACCAAGTCTTAGAAAAGTTAATACGAAGCTGGTCAGGATTTATACGCTGTGCTTTATTTTTACGTGTTACATTTTATATATATATATAATATATATATATATATATATATATGTGTGTGTGTGTGTGTGTGTGTGTGTGTGTGTGTATATGTACATATTTACACTCGTGCGTAATATATATATTTATATATATATAAGTATATATATACATGTCTATGAACACGGTGCATGTTTTACACACACACGCACACACATATATATACATATATATAAATACACACGCATCACATATATATAAGGAATTCACGCCATTTCTTGAAATCTCCCCCTAACATCTGGTCACACTGCATGTACTGTCTTCGGGCGACAAGATGACTCTTAAATAAAACTTCGATGGAAGCGATATTGTTCCTGAAAAAAAAAAAAAAATTACGAGAGTTCAACGACAGAGGAGAAGGTTTGTTACTGTTCCATTTTTTGAAACCGTATTTTGCAGGTGATTTTTATTTTTTTTATTCAAGACTTGTGAGAATTGCGAGGATATACAGCAACTGGAATTATCCAGTCACTTGAGAAATCAGATGGGTTAAATTGTGTATAGTAATAATGAAAAAAATATTAATAATTTGAAAAATTATAAATAAATATTAATAATTATTTTTGGACCATGGAATGCACGAAAAATAGATAAGGAAGAAGAGCAATGATACATGGAAAAAGAATGATGAAGGACCACAGAAAAAAAATTAACTCGAAAAATGGAATTATGTAGAGCTGCCAAAATTAGGGGGAACTACAATCTAAAAAAAATAAAAATAAAAAAATAAAATGTAGGAAACAATAAAACTAGAGTGCCTGATCAAGTTAAAGATAAGAGTGAAATACAAATGGCGACAATCACGAATAAAAGGCAATATTATAACAAGTTCCATAAAGTATTGGGAAAACATTTCCATTACTATTCTACATTATACGCAAGTCACCGCTCCAAAAGAAAAGCAAAAAAACTTGGATCGAATGTCGGTCAGACAAAAGAAATAGTTCTTTCTCTCAGTCTTTCTCATTCACTACCATACTGCGTCCATATAATAGTAAGAGACTGATAAACATCATTCAGATGTTATCTCATGTGTTTTACTCTAGGTCGTCTTGTGTTTTCATTTTTTCCTATTTTTCGTTATCTCGTGTGTTGTACTCTAGGTCGTCTTGTATTTTACTTTTTCCTATTTTTCGTTATCTCGTGTATTGTACTCTAGGTCGTCTTGTATTTTACATTTTCCTATTTTTCGTTATCTCGTGTATTGTACTCTAGGTCGTCTTGTATTTTTCTTTTTCCTATTTTTCGTTATCTCGTGTGTTTTACTTTTTCCTGTTTTTCGTTATCTCGTGTGTTTACTCTAGGTCGTCTTGTGTTTTACCCTTTTCCCTTTTTTCGTTATCTCGTGTGTTTACTCTAGGTCGTCATGTGTTTTACCCTTTTCCCTTTTTTCGTTATCTCGTGTGTTGTACTCTAGGTCGTCTTGTGTTTTAACTTTTTCCTGTTTTTCGTACGAGATATTCTATTGCGGAAGTTTATCCAATAAGTTTTCCCTTATTCCTTTATAAATTCTTTGGAATTTCGAACACAAATATAATAACTAATTACTGTCTGTGGGAAGACAAACAAGGAAAATCTACTCAGATAGTATTATTACAGATTCTTGCCGGAAATTTAACTATTAACATATATCCTATTGGACTTTTGCCAATGCGCTGCCACTGACCATATTCCTTTGTTTTCTCAAAAAGTACATTTCCAAAGTTGCTTATGAACTTGCATTTTTTTTTTTTATTAATTCTTAAAGAAGGTTCTGTGAACTTCATAAAGGCAAATTAACACGAAACCACACGCTGTCTCCCGCTATAGACATATCGTTATGTCCAGGTCCTACCTTTGCCAAAAAGACTTTGTTCTTTCGCTCTTTCATTATCAAAACCGCCTTTCTTCAATACTCTCAGTATCAAAACCGTCTTTCTTAAACTTTCTCATTAACAAAATCGACTTTCCTCAACACTTTCATAATCAAAACTGTCTTTCTTCAACACTTCCGTTATCAAAACCGTTTTTTTTAACACTTTCATTATCAAAACCGTCTTTCTTCAACACTTTCGTCATCAAAACCGTCTTTCTTCAATGCTTTCGTTATCAAAACCGTCTTTTTTCAACACTTTCGTTATCAAAACCGTCTTTCTTGAACGATCTCGTTATAAAAACTGTAGATCTTAAATAGTCTCATTATCAAAACCGACTTTCTTCAATACACTCATAATCAAAACTGTCTTTCTTAATCACTCCTCATTAAAATCCTCATTCTTCAGCACTGTCGTTACCAAAACTCTTTAATAAAACCGTCTTCTTCAGTAATAGCATTATTAAACCGTCTCCCTTAAACACTCTCATTATAAAAACTCTCTCCCTTAAACACGGTCTCTTGCAGATATTTAACATATATGCCATCTGCTTAGAGCTAGTTTTCTCCAGTACTTTAAATTTTCTGAATCTTCTAAGCCACTCAGCAGCCCCTTCTCCTTATGATTGTGGATCTTATCTTTGCTAAGACCTCCGAGAGAGTGTTAGTTACTTGCTTCATGAAAGGTCGCCTTTTAATGCTAATTCTTTTAATGTATGGCATTTGATCCTGCTGATGTTTTCAGTAGGATGATGTTGACAAAAGTATCATGAAGCATAGGCTCTCTCAATGCAATAAACAATTCTCTGCATTTGGATGACTGCCATTGCAGTGGGGTTATATCAGCTACTGACAATTGCAAATGTGTGAATAATACACTCACACACACATAAATACATACATACGTATATATATATATATATATATATATATATAATAATATATATTATATATATATATGTGTGTGTGTGTGTGTGTATAACTGCAAAGTTGCCAGTCCTACCTGCTTCAGTTAGCCTCAGTTTCAAGCGATGCAACGGTTTTTCTGAGGCGAGTCATCTCAGCTGGGTTTCACGTCTCACATTTCATACTTGCAACAACATTTCTCTCGCACGAAGTCCGAGCTCGCTGTTACATTATGAAATACCTATGATTGCCCACAAAGTATTCTCTCGTGCGCACAACCATCCCTGGTCATGACCTCTGACCCGTACATATGAATTCCCAATGTAAAGACTCCTCTAATTACCACAGCTATTTCATGCGCGACCCTTGATCCTGGCAACTGCCTTTCTTATGATGCTGTGCAGGTCAGTAGTACAGCTGTTTCACTCGTTCTTCATATTAAGGTTGAAGCTGCTCTCCTTTTATGAAAGACCTGAAACCTTCCCTGGTATCTTACCTCTTTTAAATTTTTGTGTTATTTTCGACCTTGTCGTCGCCTGCCTGTAATAGGGACTGCTTTTGACCCTACCCAGAGCTTTTGTGACCTTTATGATTGACTTGTGCTTTATAGCCTCATATCAACGCGACTACTGAATCTTGATGTTAAATTCCGAACCTAGCTAAATATTTTATTGATAGGAGCCAGAAATTTATATATATATATATATATATATATATGTGTGTGTGTGTGTGTGTATGAGTATATATTATATATTATCATATTATATATATATCTATATATATATATATATATATATAATTTTTATATACATATATATATGCGTATGTATACATGTGCTAATGATTCACAAAACTACACGTGACAAATATATAAATAGAAAACCACTAAAAAGATGCAGAATTAAATACCAGGTACCAAGCCCTTCTGTGTATTGCGTACACACATATATGAGTGTTTTGAGCGATGCTTCCCGCCCCTGCACATGTCTGCCCTAAGTTCGTACATCTTACCTCCTTGACACTCAAAAGAAAAAAAAGAAGAAGAATAAGTGTAGCGATAATATCATCCTACTTAAGGTCCATGAACAAGTATGTGAAAGTTATTAGAGCTATAAAAATGTCGTCAAACCAGCCAGCCAATGATTATCATCATCTTTTATATACGTATATATATATTTGCTATTCGAGAACTATCACTTCATCTGGGAATACTGAGAAAAATAATTCCTCGCCTTTATCTTTTATTTGGAAGGGTTGGTTCGTTTCAGCTCGACGTGCTTATTTAGGTAAATGTTTCAGGATTCCTCCTTATTGCGATTCAGCTTTATCTTATTTATCATTTAATGTTTTCTTTGCGCTTTGATGGTCTCCTTTCCTCACATAGGCTGCCTGTTCCGGATGAATGCTTTCCCATCTGATAACCATCAACAACATCATCATATCATCATTTAAATCTCCTTGCTGCTTAGAGAAGGGCATTCAAAACTTATTTAAAGTCACTTGCGCTTACAACCGTGTTTAATTTTTGTTCGCTCTTGTAAAACACATAGGAAGGATACATAGGTTACAACTGGAAGTCTGCTAAAATATTTATTATATTACATAAATGGAATACATTAGGAAGAACTGTCGGAAGTGGAGTTATTCTCGTATCATACAACTCACACCGTGTTTTGTAGCTTAAGTCTATTTACAAAAAACCTTTAATTCCTTCGTAGACCCTATCTACTTAATCTATCTTACTTGTTTTATTTGTCACAAGTATTAATTTTCCATCGTAACAGCAATTACTAAAACTGAGGCACTAAACTAGCATTCAACACTGAAAAAAAAAACATGAAAGATTGACTTTTTAATGCAGTTATGACATAACTACCAAAAGCCTCTTTCACAATAAAAACAAGCCTTTTGCTTACTTGCTTGCGACAATTAGGGTTGCCACAACTTTTCAAACTTTTCTTAACAAATACCTGAAACTCGGCGCCCTCAAAACACACCTATACTCACACCCACTTTTGCATTCAGGTCACCTATCGCAATCACTGTTTCTCCTTTCTGAAACGAATAAGTCAAGGGCACAACCACACTACAGTAACCCGTGTCAAAAACACACGGAGGCATTCACCTAATACCTTTCACAAACAGGTTGAAAATAAGTTAACATCCGTAAGTGAAGAACGAAATATCTTTGGCCAATGCCGGATGATCATATGAAGCACTGGTTATGACTACCAATATTAGTCGTTAACTCGTACTCAAACTGTTTGTGACGTCTGTGGGATGTTACCGGAAATGTTTATAACCTGACTTAATGCAGTATGGAAGCACCCAAACAGTTCATAAGCTCGTAGATTCTTTCACTCCCCCTTCTGCCGTCAAGCCAACCCTTTGGACAAAACAGGCTTCATCTCTACCTTCTCTCCTGCTTCTCAAAGTTTCAGCTACGCAGTCCACATGCTAAAAACATTTGGGATCCTCCACACGTCTCCCTGTCAAACCAAGCCTGGTTCCATCCCTCTCTTTACATCTCTACGCCACTGGACGCGATCAGTTTAGAAACGACTTAGAATCTAAGCAAAGTGTAATATTTATAGCAACATCACCCCAAAAGATTTTTTGAGAACAGAATGGTTAACGTCCGCTGGAACATTCCCTGTACAAAAAAAAGCTGTTTACTTAACAACCAAATATAATGTGTGTATGTATATATAAATAAATATAAATATAAATATATATAGATATATATATATATATATATATATATATATATGTGTGTGTGTGTGTGTGTGTGTGTATGTATGTATGTATTTATGTATACTCACACACACAATTATATATATATATATATATATATATATATATATATAATATATATATATACACAAAGCAAGAAGGAGATGATCTCATTATGGAAACAAGAAAAATAAGGATAAGTTAAGATATGGAAACATGAAAAACAAACATAAGTTGTTCCGGCCATTAAACCACAACGCTTACAAATACTGCACGATGAAGTCAAACCAGAGTTTACATCGCACATAATGAACATCAAGAAAAAAAATGTGATCGCGGGTCGTCCCAATAAATGGTCGCATATCTCTAAGTCACTTCGCAAATGACAGAAAATCTACTTCGGAGCCCGAGCTTATCTCGATCCTTTCTTCGGGGGTGGGGGAGACATTTCCAAATCACCAGGCCATTTGAACCTCATCCACACCAACATAGTTGTTTACATTCCCGACGCTGTCGACGTAATTGTTTCCATTAATAAAGGAAAAGAACGATTTCGAGGCCGGGGCATTCATGATCGAGAACGGAGTTCTGATCGAATTCGCCCTAACATGATAACGCAAACAGTTTGGAGAAATCTTCAAGATAAGCCCAACGACCAAATGGATTATAGCAAGACTTTGTAAATGACTACACACTAAATTCAGCACTTCACCCTGGTACAGTTACTAACAAATAAAACTAACAGACCAATGTTCTGTAAACTGGAACTTATTGGAGCGTTTCGGTGCTAACCGCTTTGGATACGCTGGACGTGGCTAGTTAAATACATATCCACACACGTACTACACACACACACACACACACACACACACATGCACACACATATATGTGTGTATGTATATATATATATATATATATATATATATATATATATATATATATATATATCTATATGCTCAATATAAACCTATCGGTCATATTCACCATCTTCGCGTAAATACATCGGCAAAAAAAAAAAAAAAAAACTTAACTTTCTGATTCCCTGGTAATTTAAAGATACATTTTCTTCTGAAGACCTTTGAATCCATTTTTTGAGAACGGAAGGATATAATCGTCCAACCATACCAAGGATTAGAACCTAAGTGAGCAAAGGAAGCGGATCAGAAGAAATCCACCACGCCATCACATTTGTGTGTTAATGCCATTTGGTTCTGCAATTTGCGAAAATATTTGTATGTACTAATGGATGTAGATTCTAATAGTAATAACTGAGGAAAGGGAAAACCTTCTCCTGCTTGCAGCTGACATAGCTTTCAATTAATCTAATGATCCTCAGACCCAAGCTTCATATAAATAAAAACGATTACAAAAAATGAAGAAATGTCGGGAAATAACGATAAGCCAAATATGGAGAAGAAATAGCAGTGTAAGAAAATTCTGTCATGTTTAACTTCTTTATAGTCAAGGTTAGTCAGTTTCTAAGACTTCAGACTGTTTGTATTTCCACCGTTTACATCTGATTAATCAAAGAAGTATTTTTCGACGTATGTGCAAAAAAAAAAAAACTAAAATAAATAAATAAATAACAAAAGAAAAATTACAGACTGGAAAACCTATTATTTCAAAACACAAAAAATGAATAAAATGACAAATTATTGCAAAACCGTCGAGAAATTTTGCAAGTTTCATCAAATGCAAACTTACTCAGAAAATGGTTTGAATTTTTTCTTGCGTTTTTCAATGACATTATGATTACCTGCTCTCACATTTGCTTAAGATAAAGTTGAAAATTTTACCGAGAATTAATATCTCTAAATTGCTAGATTAAAGTGTCATATCATGATTTCAGTGAATCTGAATGCTGAAGTTTTCTTTTAGATGGTTAAATGTTGATTATCTTACTTCACTTGACTAAAATGGCACCCTTTTAGCCTCAATAACTATCATTAATGATTCACGCGGATTAATAAATTTCATGAAATCGTTGATTCTAAATATGCAAAATCTTTCAGTGAACCTTTAACCAATAACCAGCCAGACAGATAATCTCGAAACTCAAATCGGAAAGTCAATTCAGTTTACAGCATCATAAACCAAAGATAACTTTTATAACTTTTACCTTACGAAAACAGAACGCGACTCGAAACCGTTAAGAAAAACCAACCTTTAACAATCAGTTAAAAGTTTAATTTACAACAGTAAAAACGGAAGATAACCTTTACCCAAGAAAATGGAGATAGAAGCTACCTTTAGAGACTCAAGGAGAACAGATTGCTACACGAGAAGACGACCAGCGAAGTAACAGGAGGTGAAAAAATATGAAAAATTAACAATCGATGCTGATAAAAGGTGGAGTCGACATCATAATGCACCCGGATGGAAAATGCTCGCAGCATCGCTCCCTATCAGATGCTCCAAATTCCTACTTTCGGAGGTGGGTCGCGGGTATGGGTATTCCGGTACTCATGTAACTCGCCTCATTTTCTCTTTGGCGAGCAAGCATGACCGCGCGTGCAAGAATACACGCGTCTATAGACGTCTGTAAGGATGCATATATACACAGTCACAGGTAAAGGCAGACGGAATGCAATATAGAGTTCTGGGTCTTACGAGGTCATTCAGCACTGAAACGGAAATTAGGAAAAGGTATGAAAGGTGTGATAGGAGGAATACCTCGCAGTTGTACTATGAATCAATTGTTAGGGGAACGTGCAGTCAGATGATGAAAGAGAATACGAACGGAGGCACAGTAAAAGGAATCAAAGGCGTCGCAGCTAGGGACCGAAGGGACGCTACAAAGAACCTTCAGTAAAGCTTACAGTGCACCGCATGAGGTCCACCGACTGACCTGTTCCCCTTCGGAGATAAAGGCAGATAGATGATTGTATACACAAGTGAAAGATTCACAGTTCCGTATAATATGCGTTTTTCAAACTTTCTTGATGTTGTAAACGTTTTGACATTTCTGAGACTCCATCATTGTCAAGTTTCACGCCTCTTCGGTGTTTATAAAAACTCGACTCAACTTCCACTTTGATAGCATATTTATTTTTCCTTTGCAGCTCCACGTGCAACACATTAAAATGAAATATATGAAAACATCTGCCCTTGATGGGAATGCTTACTCATGAAGCGCACATTTTGATCTTTATTTCTCCTCTCCTCTTGATTAATTTCAATAGCAATAATTTCAGAAGTTATATTTCCTTTGCACGATGCCTACCTTGCTATCAGCCCCACTACTCATTTTATCTTGCAAAGGTCCTAAATAGCCTTTGCTTTTCAATTCTAAGCCTCAAAAAGTCAACCGAAATTTGTAAACTTCTTAATGCCATCATTTCCATATATTTTTTTTTAAATTTCATATACTTCTGCACAATTCAGCCATTTTGGTTTCGTGAACTTTAAATCATAACCTTATTCATTCTAATACCCAGCCTATTTCACCAGGCTATATTAATTCTCTTTACTATTCCCACTTATCCGAATCCACCTACGAGTAAAGTCTATTGTACTTTGCCTCCATGTCACTTTAAAGAGATTTTCCTGGGAACTGACTTCCATGTCTTTCTACTTTCATTTTCTTATAGCTTTTGCTTGAAAGACTCATAAAACAACTTGAAAGAAAGTGAATACCTAATGTCACTCTTCTAAAATACGGCCTCCCACCAAATGCAAATCAGAGAAAAGTATGCATCGCTCTGACCCCGCGGGCGATCAGAGTTGACATCCTACTGACATTCTGGACAACTTTACTTCTAGTTTTATCACTAACCTTTTTGAGACCCATATGAGTCACAGCCGTATTCTCCCTTTTACAAAATATCACATATAATTTAGGCAAAATTTCTAACTTCACTGCAACTACGCTGCCATTTAATCTATGAGTGTGTCCATCTAGAGTGTGTGCATATATACATTCACAAATATTAGGCCAGAAATACTGCTTCGAATAGAGCTCAGTATACGCTGGGAATAATAAGTGCTCCATTTTTATTCAGGTCACCATCTTGATATCCAAATATCAATTTTTTCTTCTGTGTTTTTTATGAGCATTGCGCATTGTCAGTCCCTAATATCTAGATCAAGAAATCGAATACATAAGAAAAATAGATATTGGCTGTAATAAAGCCAAAAAAAGGTTTCATGTTGAAAGTAACATGTAGAGAGAAACTTCTAAGAGTATTCTTAGCCTGCCTTATTTTAGTGGTTTTGAAACCATAAAATCATTGTTAAAATCTTTTAATGTCAACCTTGTATTTCCCCTATAATAACACACTAAAAGGAATGCTAATAAAAATGGCCCTAAGGAAAGCAAGAACCTAATATATAAAATTCCATGTTTGGACTGTCCCTCTTTTTATATTGGCCAATGTAAGAAGGATTTAAAAGTAAGAATTAAACAGCATACGTATTCTGTCGATTGCGAATTAAACAGCATAAATATTGTCAAAACTGGGTAAAAAATTCAATGCAATATTCATTCATTAAAGTGAAAACTCTCACAGGATAAATTGGACCTGCAGTTCAGTGATTGCAAGATTGCAAGATTTTTCACGAAATCTTTTAGAATCAGACATCATGCAACTCACTTCCACTTGTAATTTTAACCTTAGCTCTGGCTTGTATTATTTGGAACCCTGTATGATTTAAATGTCAAAGAATGACCTTAAAGATAAAATCACAGACTTAATTACAAATTAGTACCTTATAGATATTTTCTAGGTACTTGTATGTTTAATAAGCTTTTGAGAAATGTTCACTTTGCAAAAATTGTTATTGTTTACCAAAATGAGATTTATTGCCTTGTAATTCATAACATTTTCTTTTTTTGGTGATCAGCCACCTCCCTTTATGATCTTTTAATGATCTTGTTTCTGCTTCGGAGAAGCTGGACTTAATCTCTTGTAAACCTCTTAAATTGCACCTCTATTTCTGGTAGGTCTACTAATTCTTCAGGTACATATTTTCCTTTATAATCGCTATCTGTCATTCATAAGAGCTTTCTTTGTAAACTTACCTTCATATTTGTATCAGTCTGCTTAGTAAAGGTCGAGCAGTCGAAAGGCCTTGCAGCAGTTACTCCATTTTTTCCTTCGTGGATCTTGCCTTTAATCATATATTCATCATGTTTTAAATTTTCGTGATTCAGTTATACATACATACACACATACATACAAACATACATACATACATACATACATAACATACATACATACATACATATATATACATATATATGTATGTATATGTATATATACATATATATATATATTATATATATATATATATATATATATATATATATATATATATATATATAAACTGGGTGTGTATAAATTATTCATCTTTTAACCCACCTGATCATACATACATACATACATACATACATACTTATATATATAGATATATATATATATAAATGGGTGTGTATAAATTATTCCTCTTTTACCCACCTGATTCAAATTACAACAAAGTTTAAGCAAATGAAGTTGTAACAATAATACCAATAACGTCAATAACCAAATAATACCAAGTAAAAATGAATGAAAAGATCGTGCATTTGTATTATTGCCCTTATCACCACAGTATGAAGTCATAATACCGACAACAACAACTGGGAAATTTAGTGCCTTCGCGAGCAAGAGATTCTCTTTTGCTGATGGGGGCCAATATTTGCCTGATCCAAGATGGCGCTTGAATCGCCTCTCGCGTGAGATAAGGGAGAAAATCCGACGGTACTTTAGAGACAGCGGCGTCATTAATCAACCTTAAAGACTTGACCCGAGGAAACAGACGCGACCTGTTATAATGGATCAACTCAGCCCTTGAGAGGTTTACTCACTCTGCAATCAAGATAAAGTCAGGGAGGTTTAACCCAGAGAGAGAGAGAGAGAGAGAGAGAGAGAGAGAGAGAGAGAGAGAGAGAGAGAGAGAGAGGTTCCATCAGAGAAGTTTAACCTAGGGTAAAAGAGAGAGAGAGAGAGAGAGAGAGAGAGAGAGAGAGAGAGAGAGAGAGATCCCATCAGGGGAAGAAAACAAGCAGAACAAAGAAAAAGTGAGAGGTATTAAATAAGGGGAAACAGAATTTCAACGCACCTCCAAAAATATAGAGACAGAGGAAGAAAAAGCTGAAGACAGCGAAGAGGACCGAACACTATGTCTTCGTCACAAATGGTCCCTTCTTCATACGATAGCAATCCAGCGAGGTCATAATATTTTGACTGGGTGCGACTGCCTCGTTACTGTTGCCCTCTCAAATTGCAAATGCGATACGTTATCAGATGAAAAGGTTCGGCCGAGAGCTGAAGCATTTTCGGATGGGTGTTAAAAGGAAACTGCTGGTCGAAGGAAAATTCGACTTGATTTCGGTCGGAATAATTTATTTCCCCAAGTGTCTCAACTGGAACCTCGCTGCAATGACTGTTTAACGAGATATACTTTAAACTTTCTAGGCAGACATTTAAAGCATGTCTAACATTTCTAATCTACGTTTACGATAGGTTTAACATTTTTAAAGATACATTCAGGATATGTTCAGCTTTTGTCAACAAATATTTAGGTTCTGTTTACAGTTTCCAAACACACATTTAGGACTTAAATTTTAAGTCCGAAATGTGTGTTTAATTCTTAAACTCTCCAAACACACATTTAGGAATTGTCAAATACTTAAAATTATGTGTATGCCTACCTTTCAAGACATATGCTCACGATCTGTTTAAAGTTCAAAACATACATTTACGATATCATTAACATTTCTAAATTGATACTGACACCAACTTTAACATTTCCAAACATATATTAAGGACAAGTACAACTTTTCCAAATATATATACGAGACATGATTAACCTTTCTTCAAATATTTTCAGAACATATTTAAGATCTGAGAACACCTACTTGGTCCTCTTAACCAGATATTAAGTTATCTTCAACTTTTTTGGCTAAACACTTTTCTGAGCATATTAAACTCTTGTACATATATATTTGGGGCATAATATCAACAAGTTTATCCTTACTAAACATACATTCTGGACGTGTTCTGTGAATGAATTATGGAGTGAGACCGTATACTTTTGTCTTATAACTCGAAACTTTTATAATGGAAAATCTCGCGTGTAAAACTTACTAAACGATGGAAACGAAGCGCCACCGGGAACTTTCAGTTATCACAGCTGAACGGAAAGAATTGATCTTAGAACTATCCATTAGCGAACGGAGTTCCCATGAATATGAAAGCCTCATAAAGGTAACATGATATCAATTATGAACAAAAAATATTAGGGAAATTGGACACCAAGGCAAAAAATTCACGAAGAAATCAATTGGATTTAATAACAAAAGCCAACAAATCAAAGAAGCTGACAAGACAAGACTGACTGCCGTAAGAACCACATGATCAGACCAAGAAATGGCCTTGATACTTCCATTTCGGTCAAAACTTCTGAGTTTAGAAAACGGTTGGTCGGTGAGGGTCGAGAGGTCCACGCCAGGGCTCTTGCTTCCTATCAAACTTTACCACACCTATAAGGGGGCCGGCCTTTGGGTAATGGCCCGTGCTGGCACCGGGTCCTAGGCCAGAGGGTATATATTGCTGGCCTCGTGAGATAATCTGTAGGAGGTGAAGAGCTTTCAAAACAGACGGGTGGAATAATGTGAGGGGGTGGGAGAGGCGGGCGGGGGCGGGTTGAGCCCATTGTTTCCACTAACAAATAAGTGTGAAGATGTCTGAATAATTTCCCCTCGTATTATTTCCTTAAGAATAAAGATCGCACTGTACTTATAATTCCATTTTCATCTAGACTTGAGACATTGCAGGTTGGCGATGCCAATGCCAGATAAAGCAACTTGAAATATATTCATTATAATACTTACTATCTTTGGCTTAGCAATTTTCTTTTCTCCAAAAATATAAATAAAGCAAAAATCGTAACTGCCAGATTCTATCAGTGGACCATTAAAGAGAGAGAGAGAGAGAGAGAGAGAGAGAGAGGGTAAGCGACCCTAAGAAAAACAACGACTCGCTAAAGATCACCTGGTCGTTTTTGCCTCGTTTGACGATGACAGATACCCTCCCTCGTAGCTCTGAGATCCTTCAGCGGATTATAAACGAAAGCAAAAGTCAGCACATGGCACCCACGCTGTACAGTAAGTACTCTCGACATTCACTTTTAGACGCATTCTTGCCAAAACTCACACACAAACACGCTGAATGAAAACAAAGGTGAAAACAATAATCGTTGCGTATGTCCCTGATAAACAATTATAAAGTAAAATTGTTCAACTACGTTACAATGTAAATTAGGACTTACTTTCCCTGATGAAACGGAACAGAATGGCTGCACTGGAAACCCTATACAACTCGGGTGTTTTGTCACTCCCCCAGGAAATATTTGTTTGTTGTGTGTTCCCAGCCGCTGCTGTGGCATATCTGCTATCATGCACCGAAGATGGATCCGTTCTTCGGAACAATGGGCCTGAACATGGCTACCTTGGGGTGACAGAAAGCTGTTTTGTCTTAAGAATGTCTGACCTGGGTTTATGAGGCAGTTTTTGTTTGATCCTTGGGCTTTATATGTGAACCAAATGTATGGGTATCTCCCCCATATATTCACACACACACACACACACACACACACACACACACACACACACACACACATATATATATATATATATATATATGTAAATATATATATATATATATATATATATATATATATATATATATATATATATATATATATATATATATATATATATATTATATATACATTCTCTCACTCTACAATACACATACATATATATACTATATATATACATATATATATATATATATTATATATATATATATATATATACTTATATATATTCATATAGTACATTCGTGCATGTTCATCTATAAGGCAATGATACTGGCATGCTAATAAACAGAAAGAAGTTTTGGAAATCAGTTGTCCTAAGAAAAATAACTATGATAGCAATTACGAAAAGAAAATCCTAAATGAAAATTGGCGCAATATTTGATAAAAATAACATTGTGAAATAAGGTTTATAATAGCATTATCACTAACTTTGTTAGTAAAATTACACACACACACACACACATACACACACAGATATATATATATATATGTATATATATATATATATATATATATATATATATCTATATATATATATGTATACACACACACACACACACACACACACACACATATATATATATATATATATATATATATATATATATGCACACACAAATGTATATATATCCAAAGTATTCATTTTAAATTTGCATGGTGAAAAACTATACTTGACTCTGCTTGTTGTATCTAAAAAACTTTATTAGTAACGATAGTGATTTCTGCTACAGACAACCGGCAACTCTCCCACCCGGTGGGCGTGGCCTATCCCTTATCTAGCAACAAAACTATAGTAAGCTGTAGCCATCATTTAACTAACGAGAAATACCATCCGACTAAAATACTAGTTTAGTCGGTTATCTCATGCTATTCTAATTTCAAAGCACTAAGCAATAAATGTAACAATAAATTAAGGGTTAATCCTGACATATTTTATTCACAGTAATAAAATCTGTTGCGAAAAAAAGTCTCAAACTCTCATCACATTTTACAAGAAATAGAGAGTGCTAAAAATGGAGTCTTCCGCTCAACATTTCTGTTCAATATTTATTTTCCAAACTGGACACATCTCTGTTACAGCTCTTATCATTAAGATTTTTATCAATAAACGTCCAGAGCATTTTATATGCTTTTATAAGAGAAGGGACTTAAGTCAATTTTACTTTGTAGCCAATGCCAGGCCGACCGGGAAACCTTTGTAGCTATTATATTTTTATATAAGATTTCTTAATAACCTATACTTATGACAGGTGCTAATACTTTTTCCTCAAACCCCGATATCTCACCTTCACACACTACACTGCTCTGGGAAGCTGTTCGGGTTTAAAGAACAGGTTTAGCGGTTTTTCAAAAATAAAACTAAGGTAAAAGGACCGACAACAGAACCATCACTATACACAGCCGATATAGTTTTGAGATAAAAGGAACAACCACTTCATCTTATAGATCACCTCAATATACAGCAAGCAAGGAATGTATATACGAACGAGCACACTCAGAGAGAGAGAGAGAGAGAGAGAGAGAGAGAGAGAGAGAGAGAGAGAGAGAGAGAGAGAGAGAGAGAGGGCCTTATTGACATTTTTTCTGTTTATCTCGTAAATGTCTGTATATGGTGTACAGCTACATATGTCAAAAGCGTTTATCTATTCTGATGCATACAAGGTATCAATCAAATGTCTACAGAGAGAGAGAGAGAGAGAGAGAGAGAGGAGAGAGAGAGAGAGAGAGAGAGAGAGGTGCAATAAAACACGTTTGTGTTCCCATACAATAGAAAAGGTTTTATCTTGCAGGCGAAAAAACTTGCTTCGGTTCAATGTCCGTCTCCAAGTCGGTCGTACAATTTTTGTCAGTCATAGAGTCTGGGTTCAAGCAGCGAAATCCTGGTGACTCTCTCTCTCTCTCTCTGTAGACATTTGACTGATACTTTCGGATGAATGGTACAGCACTTGATGAAAGCAAACAAGAGGCTGAACCATGGTAATACCTAAAGCTAAAATAGTAAATGGAATACTATAAAAGCTACCGAACACAAACCATATGTACTACTATGATACTGCATTAACCGCCATTTCTTCAGTTTTTCATTAACTTTTTAAAAGGGATATTACGACCTACTACATACAGAATAAAATATTCTAAAAGATCACCAAATATTCATTATATGAACATGAAATTGTAAAAAAAAAAAAAAAAAAAATCAGGGCTACTCTAGCTAAAAAAAAAAAAAAAATACAGTATCATTTTGTTGGTTTTCTATTGACGCTTTCTATCTGTCCAGATTGTATACTGTAATTATCCACAGTTCATGGAAAAACGGATAAAAGAAAAAATATCAGTATTTTTTATATTGCTGTTTCTCTGGAAAAAAAAAGAAGAATGCGAATAGGACGTACGATTTCATTATAGATTCTCATCTATAATGAAATGAGTAACAAAAGTCTGTACATTGACTTGCACGAGAACGAACACAGAACAGAAATAAGTAACTTACAAGCGAGACAATTAAAACCTGTTTACTCGCACAAGGCGATATGATATGACCAGAATGAACAAGACCGAACCCTTGAGCCATTTCTCCATTAGCAACATCGAAAGAAAGAGAGAGAGAGAGAGAGAGAGAGAGGAAGGATTAGTACACGAGGCTCATAATGTCGCTATTGTACCCGAAACACGAACTCTACAATATCCCCGAAATCTATCGCGAGTCAGCTTTGTTACCTCGTCCAGACAATGACCCTATACAGATGCCAACTCTTACTCTACCTTTACCGTCCTTCCCTCCTTACCCGAACCCTGCCCAAGAGGTCTGATCAGCCCCTTCGGGTAACGCATACAGATGGTATCGCCCGAAGTAAGCGAGCGAGATCAATGCCTTCGCGGTGGATCATAGACTCTGCAATTGTTCAGTGACGTGTTCTGATTAGTAAGTCAATCAGCCCGGTGCCAAGAACCCAATTTTTACAGAGAGAGAGAGAGAGAGAGAGAGAGAGAGAGAGAGAGAGAGAGAGAGAGAGAGAGAGAGAGGCCGCTTTGCAGATAAATTATCAAGAAATATGAGAGAAATGAATTCTTTCATATTTCTCGGCAATATATTACCAGCTCCGTTGCACCGTCAACCAACTTATTTCGAGGCTACGCAACCAAGATAAGCAACTTTCCCTGATCAATCATTTATGCGGCAAGTCATATATTTCAGGGAACACCGAGGAAGGCATAGAAATCCCATTCTGAAAGTGACTGATATGAGGCGTTGATAAAAACGGTTGACCCTCGACTGTCATATGATCCTCCGATATCTGCTGATTCCTCCGTCTCCTCCAGGAGGTTTAATTTTATACTTTCAATGGGGATTGACATTTCTTTATTTTCCTTTCTAAAATGTGGATTTTGATTCTGCCTCTAAAAATGCTGATGATTTTGATTACTCCTCGTTAAGGAAATGTGATGATCATTCCTCAGCAAAGGCTATCTTTTTTCTGGATTGTTATATGATAATTTGTGTGTCTGTTTACTTTATTTTTACTGCAAAGTCTGACGGGACGGGCAACTTGTTGCCTTTAATCATCTCCAATCTGATTTAAACAAGAATGAGATGGAAGCATTGATGAGCGGGACCCGTAACCACAATTGCTGAAATGAAATGCCTGATCTATTTCTCAATGGTAGATTTTTTTTTAAGCAGCATAAGACAGTGAGCTGTAATTCTTTAATTTAAATTCTAAGTCTTTTTTATTTGATTACCCTAAATTGGTGAGTCTGTCTGGCCTGCTTGCTCTCCACTCTAACGAGTTTTCTTGGACTCTCAATCGATTTTTTAGGGCACTTCGAGTCTGAATAATTCGTTACTCCCAGAAAACAAAAGTCCACCGACATTGTTGAAAGAATCTTGGTCACTTGAATGGTTTCAGACATCATGCATTTCAGTAACTGGACACATGTGAAAACACGTAAAAAGTGCGCCGAAGTTACTTCAGAGCGCTCAATCGAGTTTTCTGTACAGCATATAATGCTATATGAAACTCAGCCACGGCCCATGAAACTTTCAGCCACCGCCCAGTGATCGCCTGTGTTGTTGGCACCTATAGAGGTGCAAGACCCATTATCATGGCTAACTTTAACCTTAAATAACATGAAAACTACTGAGACAAAAGGGCTGCAATTTGGCATGGTTGATGATCGGAGGGTGGATGATCAACATACCAATTTGCAGCCCTCTAGCTTAAGTAGTGTTTAAGATCTGAGGGCGAACAGGAAAATTGTCTTCTACAGAAAACTAAAAAGGGGAAAATATTGGTTACGAAAATTTCGTCGTTCGCCCCTACTTTGGAAGAACTACGAGACATCGACGGCTGCATCAACGATCCCAATAAAAACAAACGTTTAATTGCGAGGCAACGGCGCAGCTCGATATAAAAGTCAAGTCGGCCACCTTGAACACGAAATGCAATCAAATGGCCACGCCCTGCGAATAACGTCCCGTTGCGCTCTCTGCCACCGCCCCTAAAATGGAGAGCCGAGAAGGGGGGCCACACCCATCGCCTATACAATCCCCTCTGCCTGCATAGCACATACCCATTCACCCTGGCAACATCGTCGTCCTGCCCTACATCTCATGAGCGTCGGAGGGTATGTGGTTATGCAAACACCCCCACTCGATAGCGCCTCTCATTAGCGCCAGGAGGAGAGCCTTGCCCTTTAACCACGGAACGTTTTAATATCTACATCACGGAGAATGATCGTGGGAGAGGAAGGGAGGTTGAATTGGCCCGGAGATTCGTTTGCCCTGTTTTATGGGCACGTCGTCTGCAGATGCCCCAAGCACTGGTAGTCAGGAAGAAGAAGAAGAAGAGGGAAAGAAATATTATTACCCATCTGTAATCGATACATCAAGTCTCTTATTAAACTATAGTTTGTATACTTTCTTCACTGGTCACTGGTGGTATATATTCTATGATGACTACACATTCAAAAGGAGATTAAAAATATTCATAAAAGAAATATGAAAAAGAACTGAATAACGACGCGCTGAAAGTCAATGGAAATCTCTAGCGTTAGATAGTGATTCAAACAAAAACAATAAATGCCACCGAAAAAAAACTGCATCCACGAAGAAAGTTCCTTATGAAATCGGGCCAAAGGGATTATGAAGGGAAGGACCTCCTAAGGGGTACAGACCAACTCTCTCTCTCTCTCTCTCTCTCCCATAGGTCGTAAATGTCATACGTTAGTATAACAACACCGTTTAATGCATCGCCTACATCATTTCCTTATCTCTTTTTTCTATGCACAGACTTTAAATGGTGGGTAACGAAGGGAAAGAAAGGGAAATATTCTTTTCTCTTTTTTATCTTTTCGTATACTTTTACCGTTGATGCAGTTAGAAGGGGTGAAAGTCCTACATACTACACATGCGAATGGAAACATACGTAATTCACATTATACGCACGTATCATAAATAATTATATAACTGTGCAATTAGTGCAGAAGCTATTGGGAAAGTCAAAGTGTACTCATGTAGTCCAGGCTCGAAGAAGGAAAGCAAATGAAATGGAAATAAAACAGGAGTAAAAGATAAATTCATTTTACGCCAAGAGAAGAGGGAATTTCTTATCGACTAGAAAATTCCCCTTCGGTTAACATATATGAAAATATATTAATTCTGAGGTGGAGCGAATTAGATATTAAAGGACATTTGTAGCTCATTATCGTTCTCCAAGCGGAGCTTTTAACGATCTGATGATCTGGGATCTGCGACTAACAGCAATCTATGCTTGATGAGGGAAGCGTTGTTGTCATGAATGCATAGTCTCGAAATAATAGTAATTGGTGAAATCGCTTTTCCTTTTGTTCGAACGGCTCGATGCAAGTTTACTCTAAGAGAAAAGCAAAGGTGCAGTAAAGGAGAGTATGTATATATATATATATATATATATATATATATATATATATATATATATACATACTATCTCCTATATATATATATATATATATATATATATATATATATATATATATATATATATATATATATATATATATATATATATACATACTCTCCTTACTGCACCTTTGCTTTTCTCTTAGAGTAAACTTGCATCGAGCCGTTCGAAGAAAAGGAAAGCGATTTCACCAATTACTATTATTTCGAGACTTGGCATTCATGACAACAACGCCTCCCTCATCAAGCATAGATTGCTGTTAGTCGCAGATCCCAGATCATCAGATCGTTAAAAGCTCCGCTTGGAGAACGATAATGCGTATTAATTCAGCAAAATTAGGAATAAGTCCTGTTTAGAATTCGACGTTTTATTATGACGAGATACAGAAATGATCACTATCTGAATTATAATTAAAGGGAAAGTATTATTTCTCAATCAGTTAATGACCGTAATTTCTGAGCTTCGCGACCCAAATTTAAGTTGGTGATGCTGCTATATGTATATGCGCAAAGACAATCTTCTTTTTGTTCAGTATCATTTTCTATCCTTAAAACCCCTACAACTACTGCTAAACCCAAGGAACTTGTTATAATTCATTTTTTATATTCGTATCCAGAAAAACCTTACGCAGGTTACTGCCGAGTATTCATTAGCATTCTGCTACTTCTTCTTTACTGTAACTCTTTGTATTCTTCTCTGTAGTACATTGCAGTATCACTTGTATTCTATATACTCTTGGTTGATGAACATTAATTTTGCCATTCCTTGAGCCATTTACTTTGCAATGATTTCTCGTGCTTCTGCAAAGATTTGTGTCGCTTTCCTTTTCCTAATTTTTCTCGTTAGGTATCTCGGAATCCTCTTCCAAGATGTACATCATTATTCACCTACAGAACTGTATAATTTTCATCTTTACAGTCAATAATCTAATTTATTAACTCAGCCAAAGTTACAGCTTATTAACTACCAGTTCCGTAACGTACCCAACTTAGAACTGTACAATTAGTTTTCAGTATATTATAGCTTTATAATGAATGTTATAAATCTACCCTTTTGACCGCTATAAATATTAATCCGAACTGTGATAAAGCTAATCTATCTCTGTAAGCGTATTCACAGTGTAGGATCTTCATCCAGACATCTTGTTATCCTGGATGTAATTATATTACAAAAACGCTACCGTGACAATGGAATCAATAGTCGGTAAAAGTTTTATGGAACTTCTGAACACTAGCGGTGACAGAAATGCAGAGCAGACTGATGCAGGAGTTCGTGGGCTTCATTTGAATAAAGGCTGGCTTGGAAACGATGCTGGAAGTGGGCCTTTCATGAAGAAGTACATGAAAAAAAACATCAAATTCAAAAGTGGGATGTTTTAATAGTGATACGATACTTGTCTGGCTACAGAGCTTATGTATTTAGTATATGCCCAAGAGGTCATAAGACTTGAAAACATAATTGTTTACAGACAAGGCTATGATAAACCTGTTTAAAAAAGTGAAGATTAAAAGGGGTAAATAATACAATAGCTGCAAAATATATCTTCGTGGTGCATATGAATATCAGTTCAGATTTTAGTAAGATCTTGGTAACACTTTGCTAGAAAAATAAAGCGTATATGTTTGGAAAATCATTCGCCGTTTCAGGATGAAATTAAACAATCCTTAAGCTATTAGGCATTTTGTAATCAGAAGGAGCAGGAGGTCATTGGAACTTTCCAAAATTATCTCTGAACTGAATTTAAAGTTTAGTGCAAATTATCGTCTTTTTCCTTTGCGTCTTTAAGGGAAACTAGGAGAAAGACTATTGGTGAAAATTAGTGTCCCGGAAAAAATCTTATAAAAGGTGGAAGGTTAAAGGTTTGTAAAGATCCTCTATTGCCAGTGACAGTGACAAGAATTTCAGATACAAGTAAACTGGTCAAGACAATTTCATAAGGTAAAAGCTTTCAGGAGACGGCTGGTGAAACTCGTTGACGCACTAATGAACATTTGATAAGAACATTTGTGAAAAAGAATTCACAGGCACACGAAAAAGAACATTTTTGAAAACAAATTCATAAACAAAAACGAAGATGGGAAGAATAATGAGAAAACTGAACGCGGAAAACTTTGTAAATATCTGAAAGCAAAAATTTTTCTAACTAATGAAATTCAAGCCAAAGGAAAAAATATGAATGGTTACAAAAATCTATATTACATGAATACTTTCAGCATAAGTAAAACACGGGAAAGACCCATCATGGATAGAAGTGGATCTGACAGGTGAAGTGATGGAAAACATAAAAGACAAGAGACAGACAGGAAGGTTGATGTGAAAATATCATTATGAATACAAAAGTATGTCGATATAACTACTACCAGGAAGCCTAAAAAACTTACAAAATAAAACACAAGCACACAAACACGCTGCCACAGAATATAATATATACCGGCGTAAAAACACTGGACGCACTCAGACAGAAAACGTAGAGAGTTAAAACAAATGGAAAACGAAACACAGAGGAGCGGGGGTTGGGTGAATGGAGTGTCTGAAATTCTTAGGAAACGATTCAGCATCTCACAGAAACCGAAACTGCATGCGAGAGACACATGATTGACTTATTGTATGTCTGGGGTTGATTTACTGCTGATAAACCGTCAGTGTTAATGTGCAAGGAGGTCTTCAGGGTGCGGACCTAATAAAAATAAAGGGACTTGAGTTGGATGCTGAAGGCTGCAGTGCTTGCTTTCTTGTTCTATTCCGTGCTCGTCTCTCAATAGGGAAGTATATCTTAGATTACAGGTGTCTATTGGCGAATGTACAAGACTAAAGTGGTAGCACTTTGGATAGTAGGTGGAGATGTAGACAGTAAAACGACAAAAGTATTTTGCGATATATATATATATATATCTATATATATATATATATATATATATATATATATATATATATATATATATAGAGTCATATCACATTACCGTGATTCATACACATACATCGAGCTACAAATGACCTTTAGCATTTAATTCGCTCTACCTCGTAATTAATATATTTCATATATTTTAACCAAAGGGGAGTTTTTTTTAGTCGATAAGAAATTCGCCGGCTCACGGGCGCGAACCTTGGAACCAACGAATTCAGGACGCACAGGGAAGCATACAAGACCACACGACTGGTCAAGTACGCTGCTGATAATTCCTTCTCTCAGCTGCATGAATAATAATAATAATAATAATAATAAAGAGAGAGAGAGAGAGAGAGAGAGAGAGAGAGAGAGAGAGAGAGAGAGAGAGAGAGAGCAAAAGTTAGTAGGAGAACCTTTGACAAATATAGGCAAGTGGTGAAAAGAATAAGGCTAAGCTAAATAAATTAGCGAAGTATGATTGTTATTTGTAATGAGCAGTTCATAAACCTACTTTTTAAAGAAAATTCCCCTCTTTTAAAGGTCAACAATCAATGAACCTATACACAAAACTAAACATAACTGTGTATAGCGTGACCATTTCATGAAAATAAATGATTAAGTTTTTTTTCCAATTGGAAGTGAAAACTCACATAGGAAAGGATAAAGAAAATTTGTATAAATTCCCATTGACTTAAAAAAACGCAAAATAAAACTTTAAAAATCGCAAAATAAAATTCAAACATGAAGATACTGCATGAAAACGATTGGAAAGGAGAGAGAGAGAGAGAGAGAGAGAGAGAGAGAGAGATGCAAATCTATCCCGTTACACACGTAGGACGTAAGCAAACATATTCATATGGTAATCCCGAGACCCGCCTGCCCGGTTGGACCAACTCACTCGGATTACCTCATCGGGAGGTCTCTTGTGGCCTCTCCTTCCCTCCCTCCCTCGCTCTTTCTCTCGACACGCCGTCGCTAAAGGGCATCCGATTGACTTCTGGATTACACTGGCGATGAAGATCATTCTCTCTCTCTCTCTCTCTCTCTCACACACAAGAAAATTTCAATATTCATGATAATAGCAATGCTTCTCTCTCTCTCTCTCTCTCTCTCCTCTCTCTCTCTCTCAAACACACACACACACAAGAAAATTTCAATATTTGTGATAATAGCAATTCCTCCACTTTAATCATGTAGGGAACAATGTTCCCTTAAATGTAGCTCTGAACAGTAAATCAGTCTTTCATCTCCTGCACACACACACACACACACACACACACGGAACCATACGCGTATGCACCCAGAAAGGCGTACACTTCGGCAAACATCATCGAGTAGAACAACGTCTCTCACATTCTACCTCGAAATTTCTCTCTAATCTTACCCCTCGTTTCTCTGATTCGAATCGAGAAATCCTTCACTTACAAAACCTAGTCATGACGATTCACCTCCGTCGTATCTGCAAAATATCTTCGTACGCTGCAAAAGACAACTCCATACTTCAGAGGACACAGAGGACAAGATGGCGTTTATCCTCCTTCATCTGCTGCAAAGCCTTGGGACGTCATTCAGAAGTTTTTTTTTATAGAAAGACTGGATGGTTCTATAGGATTCCAGAGTCCTGCAAGAGCTTTATTATCAGTATATGGGCAAACTCCCAGAAAAATGTAATAATTGAACCTTGGTCTTGTCTTTTTATCTAACTTGTGTAAGCCTACGATGTACAACATAAATACATACATACAGACACACATATATGTACATATATAATAAAAAACATACAAACATACAGACATACTACATACATATTGAGCATATACTGTCCCTGCCAAATATGCACTTTTGTAACTTTAATAATCACATTTTCTCATTCTCCTACTTGTTTCTCCCTCTCTGGGGAATAAAGAAACGAAGAAACGTCTAACATTGTACAGAAGAGAGAGAAGAGATGAAAGAAGACGCAGAAAAAAAGTATTTGAATTTTCCGGATCTGCAATAAATATTATAATGATCATCCACGGCGCGAAGAGAAAAACTATTTTCATGCTTGATTTCTGCATAAGAGTTGATTCAAGCAATTCTCCTTTCCAGAAGACACACCTTCCCGTCAGCGCTACAGAGTCAAATCCGTTGACGTTGACAGCGAGTTAAATTTCCCAAGAAAACTTCACTCATTAGCTGCAGGGAGTTGTGGGAATTAGCATGGAAACGACCAATAGGACTTATAACGGAATGTGAAAGCACTTTTGGAAACTCTGCTCGACGCAGTAAGTGTTCCTCGCGAACGAACGATGAGGAGACGATCAAATTAAAAGTGGAATCTTGCATTTTCGCGGAATAGTATGTTGGGCGAACAAAAATGGAAACACGAATCATTTAAATGAAATCTACGTGCTCAGAGAATAGACAGTTGGCGACTAAAAATAGAAAATTCATCGATGAATGGCCAGTAGGAACAGGGGCGTCATTACAGATTTTGTTGGTTGGTGGGGGAGGGGGGGGGAAAGGGGGGGGGAAAGCAAAGACGCTTTTTGGCGAGCTAGCGAGCATAATCAGCTGAGGTTTTTTTCACTTTGAGCTATTATATGTGATT